>NC_137234.1:23931350-24031350 GCF_949987685.1 Ammodytes marinus | reverse complement strand
CCAAGGTGAGAGAAATCTTGCTTCTAACATATTACCGCACTTCATTAGATTTGTTCATTAAAGAAGGCTCACGAGTAATGACTTTTTTTGCACCATGTGACCACCAAGTAGATTACAGTATTGATAATTGCATTAGTTTTATGATGAATATGTAAAAAGTGGAAACGGAGAGTGGGCGTGTTTAATATCGCAGAATTAATAAGGTTTTATAGAACGTCTCAGCCCCCCGATTCCCTCCACGGTGAGCGAAACACAGACATTTTTCACCGAAAGGGATTATCAGCTCGGATATGGAAAATGTGTCTCGTCTGGATGAATAATAGTCTCCAATCGACGCCGCAGTGGAAACTAAGACAAAGAGAAACAGATGAGATGGAGTTACAATTTTATAAATATGCACTTTTTTCATAGCTCCACTGCAGAGATTATCAACTGGCTTGGTCATGACTATGGTTATGTACACTGTAAATAAAGCCGCACACAGCAGATCGCTATATCGACAGAATCATAATTGAAGTAAAATAGTGGTGAAGGTCAATTTCATTTAGACTAATTGAAATCAGTTGCAGTTTCTCATTTGTATTGATATTGATGTATTTTAGGAGAGCTCTAGTATCAGTTGGGAGCAGGTTTTTCTTTATCTGTTTGAAGTTAACTCAGCTATGGGAACGCTGACAGTAGGCTAGTAGAGGTGACAGGATACGATGGGGAGTGAGATGGAGAATGACATTCATTAAAGGGTCTCCAGTGACTTTTGAACCAGGTTATGTTACAGGTCAAGGTCTGTGCCTTAACCACATTGCCACCAAGCTATAGTTGTCTTTTCTGCTGCAGCTTTATTCACTTTCAAATGTGCACTTTTGCTTAATTTATCTTTTTTTTTACAATAATCACAATTTATCTGCTCGTGTTTTCTTACTGCTTTGAATGGAATGGTAGAATGATGAAGAATCCTGATATATTAGTTCAGTCACACACTCACAGAATATAGATATATAAAAGACAAATGTTTTAAATTATTATTATTTTTAATGATTTGTTCTATTTTAGAATTTATTTTGTTTGAGCTGTTTTGCAACAGTGTGTGTGTGTGTGTGTGTGTGTGTGTGTGTGTGTGTGTGTGTGTGTGTGTGTGTGTGTGTGTTTGTGTATTTGTCAGTGTCAGTCTATGATGTATAGCAGGTTGTGCTTCTCCTGGTTGCACTGCTTTCTTTTTGTCCTGTTCACACTTTGCCTGCTGCAGTTCATGCTATAACCCAACCTAATTAGATCATGTTTTTCTTGATGTATCTTCAGGTTCCATCAGTATCAACAACACTGCGACATGCTCCCACACAGCCGCATGCAAATAGGAAAAATCTCAATAAGAAGCAATGACCCGGAGGAGTCCAGAATAAACTGAAGAAAAAGGGCTGATGAATGCAGGAGTTGTGTTTGGCAGTGGGTCTGGTGAAAAACACAGTGGTGGGCCCCCTCTTGCTGCGCGATGGAGGGGAAGTCTATCACTCAGAGGGAAATATATATATAACCCATCCATCTGGCCTTTATGGGAGATGATTCAATTGGACCAATCCAATCCAAATCAATTTGAAAAACACGGTTCAAATAGTGCTCGAGGATTGAGGAAGGTAGGGTAATTTTATGTGAAGAACAAAGGGACTGCATGTAAAAAAGCATCTATTTCAGACTGCCTTTCCTGTGTGTGTGTGTGTGTGTGTGTGTGTGTGTGTGTGTGTGTGTGTGTGTGTGTGTGTGTGTGTGTGTGTGTGTGTGTGTGTGTGTCTTTGACGGACGGAAAACAAAGCACTCTCATTTGACTGAGGTTGTACTTGGTTTTCGAAGGCAAATCAAGATGTTCAGATGCATTAAAAGACCAAATGACTTGATAAGATGGACATGCTTTGTTTTGTATAGTGTGGGTTCATTCAGCCTCTAACCCTGCCACTGACCCTCTTCCCTCAATAGTCCAACAGTACATTAGCCAGAGAGCTATACTATTACAGAGTTCCAGTTCCAGGGAGCATTCATGGAGTGGCTGAGTGTTACAGTAAGCCCCCACACAGGTTTTAATGGCTGGGACTTCTCTCACCCCCCCTCGCCAGTCCATAGCCAGCTCTCTCTCTCCAGGAGCACCAAGGTCACATTAAAATGGAGGACACAGCAGTGTGTGCCTATATCGACTACAAAGGCAGAGGAGAGTCATTAGGAAAACAGAAAAAAAAGAAAGAAAGAAAAGGGGTGAGGTTTTTTCTCCTTCCAGTCGTGCTCTCCAGTTTTTCGCTCTCGCCCCTAAATGAGTCTGGGAGCGAGGTCTCTCCATCTTCAAACAACACGCATGGAAGTCTTCTCATCCCCCTCGGTGAAAGACATTTCCGATAGGACGAACTTCAGATCATGCCGCGTTGCGCCGAGTCAAGAGTCGCCGTATTGATCTGCTCTGTGTCTGTGATGAATCCACAATTACAGCCATGGCAGGCCGCTGGGGAGTCTGTCCTCTGTTTGATTGAGCCTGCCCTCTTTGCCTTCACTGCTACAGTATGTGGGATGAAACATTAAAACAGTGAGGAGGGGGGAGCTGTTAGTGCATGTAGTGTGTGTGTGTGTGTGTGTGTGTGTGTGTGTGTGTGTGTGTGTGTGTGTGTGTGTGTGTGTGTGTGTGTGTGCGTGTGTGTGTGTGCGTGCGTGCGTGTGTGTGCGTGCGTGCGTGCGTGTGTGTGTGTGTGCGCGTTCGTTCGTTCGTGTGTGTGCGTGTGTGTGTGACAGATGTGGCAGGCAGGAGCTACTCTGTGTGTGTGTGACAGCAGCAAAGAAATAAAATAAAAAGAAATAAGATAGATGCGATAGATTGCCAAGATGCTCAGTGACATCACAGACGGGGGTTGGAACAACAAAGAGGGACAAGGAGACATTCAGCTCACAGCTGTTGTAGCACTACTGTTCCAGGGGATGCTGGGTACCTTTCTTTGGAATCAGGAGAAGAAGGGAAAGAGACCAAGACATGGAGAAGAGGATATAAAAGTTTGCCAAAATTCTGAGAAAGCAAAATAGAAAATGATAGTTATGTGTGGTTGTAGGTGTAGGCATACATCTCTTGTGGGTGAGCTGTTTCAGGGGTTCAGCCTAAAGGAATGCCAGTGTTAGAGCCCACCAGAGAGCAGGGAGAAGGGGAGAGAGTGGAGGGGAGTTGGAGGGGAGTGGAAGGGGGCATCCTGCCAACTGGGTCTGCAGCTTAATTAACTCTAAAGCAGGCGAGCTGCGGGCTGCCCCGTCGTCTTGCATATCAACGACCTGAGCGCTTTCTAAGCACCTTAGCAAGAAGACAAGCCCTCCTTTGTGAGTCAGAGGAGTCTATTCAGCCGGGGCCGGTGGAGCCCAAGGAGCTCCTCTCTTGTCTCTCCTCCATGTGATGGTGCACGTACTGGTTTTTTCCTGCTCACATAAACATTTGAATGGAGCCGTGGTTCTAGTGTGCTGAGAAATGAGGCCTGAATGAGAGCTGTAGAACTGACGGTTTGCTGTGTCGAAAACGAGGGAAAGGATCGTATGAAAGTTTCTTGTTAGTGGTCAAAATTTACAAAACTAAACTGGCATAAAGACATTGTTCTTTAGGCCCAATCTTGCATAATAAAGCAATTTTGCTTCAGGCGGTCATATCTGGTGTGAAACTGAAAAGTTAAGATTTCTGAATTGAATTAGAACTGGGCTACATCAGATTGGACCAGGGTTTGAGAGTTTGCAGCCCATCTCTGTTTATCTTTGAGAAGGTCAAACCAGTGGCTTCTCAGACATAGCTCTCTGTACTAAAAGCGCAGCAGTCCTCTTCAATTCACCACCAGCGAGAACTCGACTAGCCACTGACCTCTAGTGGCCTCGGATGGAAATAATCTCTGATGTTATTAATTAATTGAGCTTTTTCTGAGTAAGTGAAAAAATAAAGTTGATGGTCAAGGGGATCATTTGAGATCTGCTGCCAAACAAATCATTGCATTTGGTTAAAATTTCAGACAGTTGTTTTGTCTTTTCTCCCTCTCTGTCAATCGCATTTGTGATAGTATCCCACCTGCAAATGCTGCGTGCTGCTCAGTCAGTGATGAAAGATATTGTGATGCACTGTGGAGAGGCACGCACGCACACACACACACACACACACACACACACACACACACACACACACCTCATAGAGCAACAGCAGCAGCGCAGAGGTCAGGCTTGATATATTCTGCTGAGAGCTCCCCATGATCTGTGATGAGAGCAAGTGGGATTATTACATTTGGACCTGCTGGTTCCTACGGGCTGGTTTGGCTGGCTGACCTTGAGTTGCTGGCTGCCTGCGAGCCTGATGACGGGTATTTGTGGTGGTTGGCCAGTCAGCAGACGTATTGACTACATGCATGTCTGCAGGGACGTCTGGCAGGTATAGGCCGGTTCCCAGTTTTGCAACGTTTCACTGCCTGACTGAGACTGATTGATAAGCTACTGGTTTGTTGGTGGTTGACTGACGCAACTGACTGGCTTGCTTGGCTTGCTGGCTATGTAGCTCTTGCTGTATATTTCATTAGGGGCCATCTATTCCCTGGCAGCGCTACTGTTACACAGCCAGCACTTCACACACATCTGTGATCGCCAATAACACCTAATCGCCCTGCACAGCACAGCATGTGTTGACTGTGCAGATGGACAAAGCAGTCTTTCTACAAATACAACTTGTTTTTATCAAACATATCTGAATGAGCAAATTGTGCATCATTCATTACATATGTATTGGTCTTTATTATTCCGAGTCTTCATTGTGAATCCAGCTTGCTAGCATCTGTTGTATGTATCCTCTCCAGTCGAACAAATCATAGGTAAACAAATAGTCGAATAAAAAATGTGTCAATTAGAGACGTGAGCTGAGAGATTAAAGCAATGATCCAGTATAAAAGGAGCGCATGCAACATGAATGGGTTTTGTTTTATCAGGCTAGAGCCTTTCTAAACTCCTCCGAGCAGCATTTGCAACACTTTAAGACCACAAGCACCCAAGATCAAAATAATGCATCATCATCAGTGCAATGTTTTCTGTTATATTTTTTCATTCATTTACGTTTGACTTGAACTCAAGTTGGTGGAGGCTCTGTTGATGGTTGGATGGGGGAGGGGGGATTAAATGGCACTCATTATTGATGCAGTTATAAAAAAGCATGTATCTTTGAAAATGCACTTTCCTCACATTTTTTTTTTAAAATGACAACGCTCCAAAGATAGGTATGAAGAGAGGTGGTCATAAAAATACCCAAACACATTAACCTTTTAAGGGTCCCCCCGCAGTGTAAACAAGCTGCTGGGTCTTTACAATCCTACATTTTATTCACTTATTTGTTCAAAGATGTACAGTATAGTGCAATATCATGTAGCGTCAGGTTTGCTGCAGGATCATTTGAATATACACAAAAAATTATTTTGTAATATGCATCATTCAAGCACAGTCTCGGCTGAATAAATACATGGTTTTAACTTTGACCCCTTGACATAGCCAGCATCTTGACAGGGCTTTGAAGTCAAGTTATACATGAGGATCCGCCTTAGGGCCCTAATCATGTCTATCAGTATTGTGCTTTAGCATAGCATTCTCCCAAACCACGTTACATGAATCATATTAGCAGAAAACCGCACACGGAGTCACAAATGCGTGTTGTGCATAACTGTTAACGTGCATGGAATACATTTGTCGTCCTTTTTTTTTCATACTGTGGTTTCAGGTTCACTTATAGTTGAGTTTCAGTGAGGCTTTTATTTCTTATGCTGTCAGCTGCCTGTTAATATGCAGCCCTCACAGAGACGAATTTAGAAGAACAATCCAGCTGTCACTTTGTCTCGTGCTCTGTATTTTGCATTAGGATAATAGGCTGTGTCTAATCATGAGTCCATCTCTTACAGGAAATGCTTTCAAGTTGTTTGACTCACACATCTCATTCTCAGGTTTCTGTTTGATCTTGTGTTTCATGCTGTTGGATCATTTTTCTTTTTCATGGGTCCTCGCTGTTGTTGCTGACTGTCAAATCAGGCTTTTCTCCTCTCTTAGCAATGATCGCATATAGACAGATGGCAGAGTGTGTGTGTGTGTGTGTGTGTGTGTGTGTGTGTGTGTGTGTGTGTGTGTGTGTGTGTGTGTGTGTGTGTGTGTGTGTAAAAGTAAATGAGATATATAAACAGCGTTTTATTGATTTTATTTCAGTCGCTGTAAGATAAAAAGGGAGAGAAACTGTTGTATGTTGTAAGCACAGGAATTTGTTTTATAAACATGTTTAGTCGAAGAAGTAGCGTTAAAGGGATAGTTCAGTTATTTTGAAGTTGGGCTGTATAGGGTACTTAGGTATAGTTATTGTGTTACGTTATGGAGCTGGCGGCCGGTGCAGTCACTTCAAGTAGTGTGGGGGAGATGTAGATAAGTCAGCCTTATACTGTTGCAGAAGAAAAACGTTTTTTTCTCCACATATATAAATAATAAACAAAAAAATGTAATATCTGTTCAATTGTACGCTAGATTTTTTCCACCTAAGGAAATGCAAAAGTACCCAATTCAAGCCCACTTCAAAAATAACTCTCCCTTTAAGGCTTTTATTCCAAATCATGTTTGGAGACAACCCCACCTCTCATATAACGAATGAGACGGAACTGAACTGTACGTACACACACAGTCTTGTGTTTGCTGTCAGAAGACTTGTCAGGTATCAGAGTGTTTCAGGAGTAGCACCCCCACCATGACAGCCTCCCAGTGGGGACACCACCAGTATTAAAGTGCCACACTCTTCGATGGTTTCGCCTGATCAGCCTGGGTTTGAGGTTTTAAACAGACAGGGCTCTTATGAAAGGCAGATTTATTTTTCCTAAGAACACATCAAAGCGACCAGGGCCCCGCTCACGGACCCTCCTTCCACACTCTGCCGAGATTGAAGAAAGAAAACAAGAAAGGGAGCGAGGTTTGTAGAAATAAGAGCAGAAAATTGGGTTTTGCCGTGTCCAGATATGATGCCTAGACCGGACGAACCATGTCAGAATTCAGAGATATCTGCCAAATGAATTTACTACAGCTCTCCCTGAGCGTAATCCACCACTTCAGTGTGTATGTCCCCTTTCTTCTTCTTCTCACAGCGAGAGAGAGAGAGAGAGGCTCACGGGCGTCTTTATCGAACCTCTGCTGTGTACGGCATTAGCTGTCAAAAGCACGAGGCATTCAGTGATGATGTGTTTTTAACAACTCTCTCAAAAAAACATTAATGTTTCTCTCTCTCTGGAGGGCTTATCATTTATAAGTGCTGACGTGAAATTTGCTTTGATTTGAACCCTATCAGTTGGTGTGCTGGCAGCCTCAAGTATTACAAGAACTCAAACACTCCTTGAGGTTTGCCCCTGCAGTAAAATGCAGGCACCATTAGCTTTTCCAACATAAGTATAAGAGGAAGGGGGGATATGATACTTGTAATCATAAACAGAAGCAAAACAACGTTAATGACCTAGTTTGGCATTTAATATAGACACAATCACCCTGCTGGATTCATCCTAATAGCTCATTATAGCCTCACTGTTATAAAAAGCTGCTGACTCACATTCACACATTAAACTCAAGCCAACTGCCATTGGACCTGAAATAAAAACGTGCAACTGTAACATGAACGTGATGCTCTGAGACCTGCCCGGAACTGGCTCTTGGTTCTTTTTGGTGTGAAAGCAGTATCAGTGGAGCTTTTGCTTGATAACTTGTGTGGGTGTGAGTGTGTGTGTGTGCGTGCGTGTGTGTGTGTGTGTGTGTGTGTGTGTGTGTGTGTGTGTGTGTGTGTGTGTGTGTGTGTGTGTGTGTGTGTGTGTGTGTGTGTGTGTGTGTGTGTGTGTGTGCCAACCAGCAGTTAGAGGGCAGCGTCTGCAGGGGGGGCCGTGGATGAGCACGCTTGTCTAAATCAGTACTGACAGCCCCACTGCTGTTCTCTAAGTGTGAATGCTAACTGCGCACAGACAGCTGGGGAATCGGCTTAGGATCCTGCCATGTAATCTATTTCTGAGAATCTCCTCAAAACACTTTCATAAAAAATATGTGGAGTAGTCGCTGGGTATCTTCACACCTACAGTCATATGAAAAAGTTTGGGAACCCCTCTCAGCCGGCAACATTGCACTGATTTGTTGAACCATGTACAGATACACAATCTGCAGCCAGATGTTCTTGCAGGTCTTTGGAGGTGATCTTTGGGTTGTGTGCAACCATTCTCACAATCCGCCGCATATGCCGCTCTTGTACTTTTCTTGGTCTGCTAGACCTGGGTTTAACTGCAACTGTGCCTGTGTCCTTCCATTCCCTGACAACGTTCCTTACAGTAGAAATTGACAATTGAAACCTTTGGGAAAGCTTCTTGTAGCCTTCCCCTAAACCATGATAATGAATAATCTTTGTTTTTAAGATATTTTGGGAGCAGTTTTGATGGTCCCATTCTGTCTCACTTCAGCAGAGAGTCAAAGAGAAGTGCAACTTGCATTTAGGCACCTAAAATACATTTTCTCATGATTAAACAGACATTTCTATGAGGTTCAAGGCTTAACAACATAATCCAACCAACTTTGTGTTTAAAGTCATCAGTTTTACATGCTGTTACAGGCATTAAAATCAACAAAACCACAAGGGTACCCATATTTTTGCACAGCCAGTTTTTCACATTTTATTTTATTTCACACAACCAAATACTGCTTTTCAAAAAATCTTTGTTTGGAAAACATCCCAGTAGTTAGCTGTTCCTGGTAAATTAAAGACATACCACTTTTATCTTTTTTTTTGTGAAAGCAGAGTCAATTATAATGCCGGCTGAGAGGGGTTCCCAAACTTTTTCATATGACTGTATATACAATGTAGCTTCTTAAATTAATTGTTAACCCAATTTGCCTAGAATAATTGTTATCCAATTATCACCCCCAGCAGGTTTGTAGACATTTTCTATCTCTCAACCTCAATTCTCAATGTGAAATTGAGTTTGAGTTGTCCTTGGAGTAAAGACAGTCTTTTAAAATGTCTTGCTTGATTATGTTTCTTAGGATTTGTACATTGCCACTCTTATGGACAGTAGTCTTCGTGTGACTCACAGAGGAATCTGTGGCTTCTCCCCTTATGACATCATAAGGGGGAAATCTGACTTTGGTTTTTGAAGACAGGTTTTCAGAAAGGTGTCGGTGGAAAAAAAGAGAAGGGGTTGTTTTTTCTCATACTTTGGGAGTCTCAAGTCACACCAGGGTCCCATAGTAATGGTAAATAAAATTAGGTGCATTTTGCATAATATAGGTCACCTTTAAACTTTTCTCCAGCACTACCCCTTCCTGAATCTCAGGGTCCCTCATGCACACTTGTATTGGCTGATTCGCAGCAGCTGTTGCAGCAGTCTTTACAATGATTGTAGCATCAGCTTGTAGCATCCAATCATATTAAAGCAGGTGTACAGCGGACTTTATCACCTTACAGTTATCCCCGTTACTATGCTTGCTGCTGCAGCTTCCTTCACCACCACAAACTCCTCCTAATGGGATTTTTCATGTGGTTGATTTAAGTAACATTCAATGTTATGTAAGTAAAGTAAGTACATTAAAGGTGCTACGAGGAATTCTAAATATGTCTGAAACAGTCAAATGTTTCCTCTGATGATCATAAATGAAATGTAACAGCAAACAAGACCATCAGTGCAAAGAATGCTATTTCTATATACTGTATATCGTTTTTCTTAATGCATGGGTACGCTCACCCAGGAACTACAGCTGGCATAGTAAAAACACTACCGCTTTTGTCCAAAGGGGGTGCAAGAATTAAGACAAACTGAAATTTCCTCGGAGCACCTTTAATTCGGCACGTATCCCGGTTACTGTTTAGATTCATTGACGGCTCACTACAACAGCAGAGCTTTTTTCAACAAATGGTAGCACTCGCTATAAAATGCTCAACTGTCCCACGCAAGTGTGTTTGACTGGACTACTTTCTGTGATTCATTCAGGCTTGTCCAATGTGTATTAGCACATAGCTTACATGTCCATTTATATGTTCCTGCGTGTTTCCGGAGGTCAGATCAGTACATCAAGAACTGAACTTTTATTTATTTGTTTATGTTCTGCCATAAACAGTGGCTTGCCACAAGGTAATTTCAGATTCTTGTCTTTCACTGATAAAGTCCAGTGAAGGTCAGAAACTGTGTCACCCTTACCAGACACAGCAAAGGCTTGGTCACACGATAGTAAAAGTTACAAAAACTGAATATCAGCACAAAATGTCTGCCCTCAGCAGTTTCAGTATAACAAGATGTATAGGTCAAACCAATGTGGACTTTATAATGTTATCAAACTCCTCTTATTTCACTATTTCATGTAGCCTAAGCTACTACTACTATTCAATCGAGAGACGTAAAGCCATAACATGCTCAGATGGTACAAACGAAATAGAAATGGGGTCCTCATGAATAAACCAAATTCTGCCAGTAACAGCTTTTAGGCTATGTTGATCCATCCGACGTTGTCAGGAATAATTCACAAGAAAACAAGATTTTTTTTAACTCAATGTCACTGATAAAAAATGCAGGCAATAGCCAAGGTCATTAGGCTGTATCTTCAGGGGGACCAGGAAAGTCTGTGAAAATGTTTACAGTAATGGAAATCCAGAAAATAGTTGTTGACGTGTTTCATTCTGCATCAAAGTGGTGGACCGACCAACCAACATGCAGCTAAGAGCATGGCTATAAACACAATCAGATTAAGTGATGAAACAAACCATTTGAAAGTGAGGTGCTTAAATAAAATGCTATTACCACAAAATGACTTAGTTTCACTATTGTAATTGCTTGGAGCTATTTAGTGATATCCTATCCTTTAAATTAGCCATGAATAAATACATAATTGAATATGATCCTAAAGAAAGTAGAGCCATCTTATTCATAAGCTGCGAACATGTATTTCTCCCATTCATTCAAAAGCCCTAAAGCAAATAACAATCACTGCTTTCAATTCTCCTACAATCCCAAAAGAAACCCTCTCCAATGTGTTATATCAAAACTGGGAGGGGTCGGCCTTGTGTGTGTGTGTGTGTGTGTGTGTGTGTGTGTGTGTGTGTGTGTGTGTGTGTGTGTGTGTGTGTGTGTGTGTGTGTGTGTGTGTGTGTGTGTGTGTTTCTGTACAAGTTCACGCTTTGTGATTTCAGAGCAGTCTTTGGGGCTTTGGTGTCCTCATCCTCAGTTCCCTTCCCACAGCTGAACCTAATACAGGGGAGCGCCTGTTTGGAGGGAAGAGGACAGGGAACGGAGCGTGAAAGAGCAAAGCAGGGCAGTGCAGGGATGGAGGGGAGGGGAGCAGGGCGTATGAACAGGAGAGTTTGAGTTGAGCAGAACAGAATAGAATAGAGAAAGGCAGATATAAACAGAATGAATAGAGGAATACTGAAAATAGAATAGTATAACATTGTGAATATACTGTATATATAGTATACTGCAGCGGAATAAATGACAGATTAAAGGTGGAGTCAGCCATTCTGGGGACAGGTGTTGTCATTGTCAAAATCACTTTTTGTCATAGTCAGTGAATAGCTCCTCACGATCCGCTACCTGTAATATCTGGTGTTAATACTCAGTCAAGACTTTGTAAACTGGTGTGTAAACAAAGTGGGCCCACCATAGCTAGTAACATGCCCGTTTACAGAGCCTTGGCTGTGTATTAACACTGTTTTTTGTATTCAGCGCGCACACAGTACAGACAAGTAGCCATTCACTGATTTTGACAAGCAGTGATTTCGACAACAAGCAATCTCCAGAATCACTGACTCCATCTTTGAGTGGGTGCTTTTCAAACCCAGCTGATTAGAGATTGAGAATGCAAAGTAGGGGAGATTACTGTAATGCAGTGCAGAGGAGAGGGTGGGATATACCAGCATATAGCCGTATCCCGTATCGTATTAGATGCCCCAGTCACAGGTAATGATAGGCTGACACACGCATCAGAAAGGGGTTCAGAGGTCACCAGGTGACCCTGGCTTTCATCATCCTGTATACTGGCTCTGGGCTCTACAGTGTCTATGAAATGTCAGAGGGGGATGAAGCTGGCTGGAGGAAAAATCAATGCACTTTGGAAACACTGCTTTGGCCGCTGTGCTTTGTATTCAGCGCTCTCTCTCTCTCACACACACACACACAGACTCAAGAGGATGACGCAGACCTTTTTTGACAATTTACCTGGAATGAATTGGTCTGAAGTGTCCTTTCAAATGGTATATTGCGGGAGGCACCTGCTTTAATTTGCGATATGACTCTCCTTTAATGAAAAACTCCAGGAGCTGTAGGGGGGAATTTTATTGAAAGGTGCAGAAAACTTTGGGCCTCTCTTTCAGTGTGTGTTTTTTTACAGATTTAAAGATGACCTTGCTGTAGTGTATTGAACTATTTGGTGTTTTTGAGCCGGTACTGCCACAGTATGTCGCCTTGCAGCTTGTCTTCTCAGTGTCTTTATCAGACAGAAGCCTAAGGACCCCCATAAAGAGTCTGCGGAACTAGTAAAAATATTAAATTCCTAAGTGGCTGTTGTTGTACACGGGCACTCTGAGCCGAATAACATTGATTTACCAAAGTCAAGTCTATGAATTAACTATGCGGTAGAAATAACCATCAGCGCTTTACTTCTGCATCTTCAAATTCAAGATGAGTTACACAGAGAATGTAGCAGACAAACAGTTTTATTTGATGTTGTGCTGTTGATAGTCTCTCCTCTGTGCTAAAGCTGTGTTGCTATAGGACCTCCTATGGTTATAAGGCTATTACGTAGAATGGAGCACGACCAAATGTTGATGCTCACATGTCAAATGGATTACCATAATAACACTAAGGGAGGTTTGAGAAGCAAACACGACAGCTCATTTAGCTTATGAGGACCAGGGCTATTGGAAGGTTGACTGACGGTAAAATAAACCCATCGGTCTGTTTTACAAGCCTCAGTTTAACGGTTGACAGGACAATGGCCTTGTGCTGGCCTGGGACTGATGCACAAACATATGATGATAGGTGTACACACAAACAAAATTGGTCATAAGGATACATAGTGTGCATGTAAACACAGGCATTGCTGCATTTTTTCCTGGATCCATTTTGGAAGCCAATTCTCTGCAGGCAAACACCAGCAGCTGCCCAAGCCCCATCAGGCATGCTGGCTTAGTTTGTATTCCTCCAGAGCTCTGCCCCTGCTCTCCTGTTGTATTTCTGTCTCCAAGGGCCAAGAGATGATGGAGGGATTGAGGATTTAGCCATGATCAAACTCACTGGACTGGACAGAGAACAGCACACAACAGGACAGGCTCCCAATAACGACTCCTCCATCTATTGTCGAGATGATTTGACCATCTGGCGGTGCTGAGGCCTTGGAATGAAATAATGACCCGGAGAATCGGTAGGATAGGAGGCTGACGGAGGGGGCAGCAAAGGTGTGATTGGGGATGGGCGGGTGTAGACAGTATGGCCCTATTTTTTTTGTATTTTTACGGCATTTGATTCCTTTGGCGGAATGCTGACACAATTAGGAAGAGGGAGAGTGTCACGGAGCGGCATTAAAGAGTGCGAAAGGTGACTGCGAAACTCCTTTTTCTCTTCACCTTCATCATTTTGTCCCCCCCCTCCCTTTTTTTCCAACCTGTCATCCACCTCTCTTCTTTCTTCTTATTCTCACTCAAACCTCACTTTTTTTTTGTCTTATCTCTTTCACGCTCAGAGTCACCCCTAAACATCCTCAGTATTCATTTCTTTCATCTGCTTCGCCTCTTGACACCCATAAATATTCATCCATCCGGTACTTATTTTAATAATGTGATCCTCACATGCATGTCCACATTTACATGCCCATCGTATGCTCATGTATCATGCCAATTTACATCTCCGGCAGCTGTTTCTCTTCTGCCGTTTGTGGTTTTGATTGCATAGCCTACTGCTTCTTGATACTGAATTTGAAACGTTTAGTCGTGCGAAGGCTGTCAAATCAGAAGTCTTGCTTTTCTCAAGAAAGTGGAGTGATCTTGTGAACATATTCCCAGTGGGACTTGTGTGTGTGCGGCAATTACATATCCTTGTTCTATCTTGGTTAACAAAAAACAGAGCACTCTGGATTTTTTGGATGTAAACCGACAAAAAAAGAGTCAGTGGATCAGAACTGCACAGTAGATTTAGCCTACAGGTTGTAATTAGCCAACAATGATACTTCGTCATTCGTTGCAACAGTTAATGACTTTTCAATTCCAGCAAAGGTGAACCAAAGAGCAGTGGTTTCTTTTGCCACTCTGCTGCATGTCATCCTTTTCTCTCCTCATTGCCGCTATATCAGTCTGGCTCCACACAGTATGTCTCCTTCACCACTGCATGGGCTGTGACACCGTGACAGAGTGCCTTTTTCTACAAGGCTCCTTTTCACCCTTGAACATAACAGCGCAGGTGTACCACTTTTTTATGCTTCTGTTGCATTCGCAGTCCTTCATCTTCACTCTTTTTTTCTGACCTCCAGCAATAGGAAGGTTAGTTTCTTTCTATCTTTCGGTTTGCGGGTGCAACACACTGCATCTTTCAGTTAACATTTACAGTATGCAGCTCATGTTAATCAAAGGTTGCTACTAAACACATTGCAGTTTTCTATCAGACACCCTCCACTGCTTGCATGAATAAGGAAGTTATTTTCTATTTCTATTTTGATGCCGATGATAACACTCACTGGTACATTAAGGTAATGAAACAGACAAACAGACGTTTAGCCTTGAATAATTTCTTTCCATTTTTCTGTTGGCCCTATTGTTTCCAGACAGGATCATTTAGTTGTAGAATACAAAGAGGCCAACCCCACAGTGCTTGGGTGAGCCGAGCTGAAGTCTATAATTACCCAGGAGACGCAGGGGGAGAAGAGAGAGAGGTGGTCATTTAGATGGGATGTTAATTGTAATTACCGTTCTGGTGGGATGTCGCCATGGCAACCTTAGCCACCTTTGGTCTCAGTCTGACCGTGGAGACTGTGTGTTTGTCTGTGTGTGTGTGTGTGTGTGTGTGTGTGTGTGTGTGTGTGTGTGTGTGTGTGTGTGTGACAATTAAGTAGGAGACTCCACAAACTAACAGAAGTGCTATTAGTATTATTCTTTCTGTTCTTCTACTTCCTCCCCTAATGTCAGTCGTTAATCATATAGCAAGGAGTTTGCGAATAGGGGTTACTTATTTTGTTTCTGTTTGCGACATACCATCCAGTTTTCCGCACCCTGCATGTGTGTGTGGGTGTGTGTGTGTGCGTGATTGTGTGTGTGTGTGCCACTTGGTTGAGGAACTGTACCTGTGATTAATGCCATGCAAAAATAACCCATCAAGGAAACAAGGCAAGCTGGGAACTCGGCAAGGCACCAGGAGGATTGTGGTCAATTCAAGAGTTAATCACTACTTACCGATTAGGTCTAGAGATTGTGTTAAAATGGTGTGTGTGTGTGTGTGTGTGTGTGTGTGTGTGTGTGTGTGTGTGTGTGTGTGTGTGTGTGTGTATTTGTGTATTTGTGTGCAGCTGTAATGCTATACTGCATTATCTTTGTTCACCTTACACTCTGACCAACCAATCTGATTAATGAGATTTACAACATTAATTACAACATGGTCTATGACATCAGACTCTGAGCCTTTGGGTGCACACGCACACCAGCATCTGAATCTATCTTTCTCCCTCATGGAGAAGTGGTCCAAGTTTTAGCATGGGAGAATGATTTTGGTTGAAATGATCCGTTGTGGTTGGTTACAAAAAGCATCTTAAATGGACCTTGAAAGCCCTGCTTAACAAACTTGTTTTTTTTTCCCAAATAATTGTTTTTATTAACAGATGCTCAAATTACAGCCCCGATTGCAGTTCAAACAATGTGTCAGGTTTCCATTCATGCGTTTTAAAAAATTACTTACAAAATGAAAATTACAAAAGTACAGATTTAATCGGTATCTCAATGTACATAAAGACATCATGCATTGATACTTAACTTAATGGATATTTGGATGTACTAATAAACTCAGAAATTATCAAAATAGGGAAAGGAAAAACAGGAAATGGTACAGCATCTGAACAAACATGTTTGACTGACAAATGTTATGTTGTTGTTGCACAATGAAGCAACAATGCAGCTCAGGACTGTGTGCAGCTCCAGTGTACACTATAAGTCTGGTCATTGAGGACATATTAGCTTTTTAAGTCCTCAACATTCTGTGCTGTGATTCTGTGCCAGCGTCTTTGTATTACTGAGCAATGAGACATGAGTATAACGCTAACAGGCCCAGGGATCATTTGCAAATTGTACATGTCCTAAAAGTAATATTATAGTGACAAAGAGGAGAGAGGCTAAATTGGAAGCTCAACTTAGAGTTTTTTTTAGTAAACTATCTACTCATATACTCATTCATTACTAGAGCAGTGCAAATGGATACATTGAGATGACCCCTCACTTAGTGCACTGGATAATAAGAGCTGAGAGATGAAAGGGATTCCTTAGCAGACCTGGTAAATGAGGGCTGCTGTAATCTTTAAATGTCGGCTGTTAAATGCAAGCGAGCTAAGAAACAGCTATGAGAGAGGAAGGGCAGTGACCTAATACAGGGCACCAACATTGGCTCATTATAGCCCTCAAGCCTCCAGTGATTGGTGAGGAAATCAAGCATATCATGTTGGAAAGTGATTAAGATTTATTCACAGAACCAGAAAAAGAGAGCGGCTCGCTGATCATTAGTGCCATTAGATGAAGGCCAATAAGTGGTAGTTATAAGTCTAACTTTTATAATGATGAATAAAAAAAAAAGTGATGACACTTCCCTTCCAACTTACTTGTTAAGGTTGAAGAGAGTGTGTTTTGAAGTAGACTGGTGTCTCAACTCTAGAGGCCAGATGGAAGAAACTCCTTGCATAGCAGTTGTGCCAGCAGTGTGCATACTAAATGATTGGTTGCGATGAATATAACTCAGTGACGAGATTTAGATTTTATACGGACCAGTTTGAAATGATGTGGATTGTGTTTAAATGTCAAAGCGAGATACGGACACCCCCACACACAGCAAATAAAAGAGTCAATAAAGGCTGAAACGACTGCTGGCTTGACATGCATATTTGATCCCATTAAATGGAGATGATTTTGATACAGAGTGACCTTCCTACTGTGGGGATAGATAAATGAGAAAGTGTAACTATGGTGACTTAAACAGCAGCCGCATATAAACAGAGGAGACAAAACGCATACAAATGTGGATCCTTAAGAGCTTGGTTCACTGGCAAAAAAGGAAAAGAAGAGTAAAGAAAAGTGAATATAACAGTATATAATTGTGTTTAGTTTAGTTATTAACATTTCACCAGCGCAGTATACTTGCGTTTCAATTTAGCTTCTGGCTACAAATGGATACCAGTGTTTATGCCCATTATTTATGTGAATGTGTTCAGTGTTTTCCTCTGTAATTTACAATCAGCCTGACTGGGTAATCGACACACCAAGATTGGAATTTAGACTTTTTTTTCAGGTTTGTGTCTCCTGCTTTAAAACAGCCCTCTCTCTACTAGAATATCCCAAGTATTCATGTGTGTGTGTATATCCACCCAAACGTGTCTTCATGTGTGCACATCTATGGCCCACCAACGCCTGACTGACCAGTATAGCCTCTCCCAGCCCGTGAAGGTCTACCGCCAGCGTCACGGCGTATAGATTTTCATTTAGGTCAGTCGGTGCTGCAGAGGAGGAGGACACTGCTCCTGTCAAGTCCAATCAGCTGGCCTGTTCTTCTTCATCTAACCCCCCCACCCCCCACCTCTCCTCTCTCTGTCTGCTTCAGCCCAGGAACTACATGGCAGCATCCAGCCTCCACCCAGCTGCAGCCGAACCCTCTACGTAGCGGCTTAACTTTGAGTCTCTTGAGACATGACTGTGGCCAGTACGGACTTACTGTATGAACTAAACTCACTTTCCCATCTTTCCCCACCACACCAATGTAAAGATCTCGCCTTTCATTTGATCCAACATGTATTGATTGCCAGGCAGTGTAGTGTGAACTAGTGGAGAATTGGGAGGGGAGATTGTGAGGGATTGCTGAAGGGAATACAGGGCTGAGATGTGTACAGAATATGTCTTACAGTTTTTTGCCATAGACAAATAGGCAAATGGGCAAACAACTAACAGAATGCTAACTCTTTCTGTTTCTTCTCCTCTTCTTTCTTCATTGCTCTGTCTCTCTAACACTCTCCAATCCCCGACACATAGGCCTACATGCCGCCAGGGCCACATCTCCAAGGCCGAGGAAGCAACAGCGTGTTTCTGTCATTGCCTTTGGCCTTCTTGTCCCTGAGCCATTGGAGAGGGGGATCGATACCAAACATTAATGTCTGCTGCTCTCTAATCACAGCGCCAATGGTGGGAGATGAAGCAGAGTAACAGACTGTAAAGCTCCCCCTCTTTGTAGCCTCCTGTCCTCCGTCTTACGGGCACACTTATTTTCATTATGTGTGTGTGTGTGTGTGTGTGTGTGTGTGTGTGTGTGTGTGTGTGTGTGTGTGTGTGTGTGTGTGTGTGTGTCTGATTGAGTGTATGAGAGAGCGCCACCCAGCTGTCCTTTATTGCATCAGGGAAACCACCATGTGTTGTATAGTGTCCTCTTTGAAAAGCAGCCAATACCCTACACATTGACGATAAGTTGCCTTTGATGTCCTGTTCACGTTTTCATATTCATATTTTCCGTCTCATGTCAAGTTTTGATGTTTCTGCAGAGGCGCCTGCCCTACCGCCCTCTTCCCGTTTCCATTGCATTGCACTTACTGTGCCTGCCGTGAGAGCTGCGTGTTAATGAATAAATGAATTAATTAGATCTTGTTTGATCCACTATCATGGCGTCAGGCGTCTCACCCCCTTGGTAATGACCTCAATAATGGTGCTGACTTTAATGGGATTTTAATTGATTTAGCTGCTTTAGTTTGTGCATGTCTCCTGCGCTCCTCAGACAAAGGTGAGCGGAGGAGCTGAACCTTAACTGCTCAAAACATTTTCTGTCGTGTCCCTTTTTTCCCCATCATGGTTCTAAAATGTAAAACATCTAATCAAATCAAGAAGTGTTCAGTCAAAGTTGGCCAACAGAGCTATTCTGATTTGATTGACGATATAAATGGTAGGATGGAAAAGATGTTTCATAAGATTACATTTGAAACTGTTTGTGACCCATTCCGATGCCTGCAGGTGCTCTGGCTATGTGGTGCCCCAGAGGTGAGGACCAAAGATAATATACCTGCCCGTCATTTCAGGCCAGCGTGATAGAAAAATGGAGGAATGGTCGGATAGGGATTTATGCATTAATGTGCTGAGTGATTTGAAAAGCAAGAGCAGGATCCTAAAACCATAATAATTCCATTTATTATGCATTTTTCCTTCACCTGTGTGTTACTTCGAGACGCTAAAGAGACCAAAACAAAACACACACAATACTTACTGGGCTGAGCGAGCTATTTTTATATGAACTACATTTGTTCCACGGTGAGCAGCGTTCAAATTTAATGTTGTGAGACTATTTGACAAGATATATAGGACAAGGACACATTAAATACTTCAAATAGATGGCCATTCAAACATTTATTTTTTATTTTTAGTTGAATAGTGGGACTTTTTTGTTGATGTTCTGCAGCATTAAAATAAGCTGTAAGCGCTGATAAGCACCCAGATACACTACGCTCATGACGCTCTCGCTCTTTTCCATTATAATTGCCTGTGACAGTTTGGTGGTTGTTGTCCATGTGTCATTAGTCCAGGCGCCTCAGCTGATAGGCTTCTTGAGAGCAGAGAGCTATAGTAATGTTCCAGAGCCTGTCATAAACAAAGTACATTACCACAGCAGCTGCACCGTAATAACCTCCTCCTTACTCTGCTCCCCTGCTCTCATCACCCTGCTGACCATGGAGGTGAAGTGTGTGTGTGTGTGTGTGGGGGGGGGGGGGGGGGGGGGGGGGGGGGGGGCTGCATCCTGGTCTAAGTGTTTCATGGAGGTAAGAAGGAAAATGGCATTACTCTATTTCTTGGTATCGACTGGGATTCACGCTTGGCGTATAGTGGATATTTACACTGTATTTTACTGGAAACCTTAATGTGATTGTAATGTTAAGGTTTGATGCCAGTGTGCCTTATTTACATTTATGGATCTGGTTCATCCCGATGTGGACCTGGGAGTAACAAGTGATGTTATGTGGATTGAAGGAAGAATGGGAGACAGTTGTTTAAGTACTTAACCAAATGTATGTATTAACCATTAACTGATTGACGAATTGAAATCTATCTAAATTGACTTAAAACACAAATCCCACCACCACCCTCCTGTAAAGGATGAAAAGGCGATAACCACACCCACACCCACACCCACACCCACAGCATGGTCTGATGCAAAATGGCACAAAGGTAGACCATGAAGTCACAAGTTCTCCTGCTTAAATACTGCCCCAAGGAGCAGTGTTAATTGAACACACCTGTGTTTGATTGAGTGGCTCAGCACACCTGAGCTCACTCAATCAGTAGCAAACTAAGAGAGAAGGGCACACACACCCCAACAAAACAAGCTTAACAGGATCCCTAAACTTTATGGTATTCAGATTGGCATAACGTTTAGCTTTTATTTGTTCAGGTTCAGGCTCAGTTAGAGCCTCCTGCTGCCCCAATGCAATACAACTGTTTGTGGCTCTCACGGCATTGAAAAACTTGTATTAAAACTTAACCCGCAGCGTTTTTTCCAGACATTACTAATTGTATCTATTACCTAATAGTATCTATCAACTGGGTGTTGTCAACATCAATGTGTTGGTTTATAATGTGGTGTAGCCTATCTCAGACACGTGTAATGCCGTCACAAATGAGGCTGCATGTTTAAAGTGAATTCCAGGCACGTAATCAAATCTGAAATTCGATTTACCTCACGTTCATCCACTCCTCGAAAATGATCATAACACAAATGAAATCAAGCAGAATGTTTTTCAAGCTCTAAACTGACGAGGATATGTTTGGCTTTTGGAGAGCGACCATCACACTTTAGCATGCGTCTGAAATGACTCCCCCTTTTTACTCATGTACTCCTCCTCGTATGATTAACACTAAATGGTTTAACTCAATATGTAAATCAGAATTTCAGGTTCTGTTGGGAAATCACGATACTTCCAAACCGGAAACATGTCAAGGCTATGGACATGTGTTTGAGCTCTGGTTTCAGAAACAGTCAGTGAAGTTAGAAAGTTTTAGAAACGTCACTACAGTGACTAGCGTGGCTTAGCTAATGGTCAACAGCCATCAGGGAATTACTCTCTCCTTCACTCATTCACTACTACTATTTTACTCAACAATGATCATCGGATGATTCGTCTTTGTCATTTTGTGTCGCCATTGACAGGTGAATAGTTTCATCATAGCAATTGTTGCATAAAAGAAATGCAACACATGACATTGTGTGAATTTCTGTTGAAAGTAGTAGGCTATAGCCCACATGATACTGACACCAAGGGAAACTATACAAGGCATAGGACTATTTACACACTCAAACTCGGGACACAAAAAAAATGGTGGACATTAAATACAGTGAGGTAAATATAAGGAATGATTTTGGACACAATGGCTAAATGCTCTGGCTGAAATTGTCCACTGTATGCATCAGACTGAATCATTATATTTTTGGTTGAGGCCGAATATATGCACCACTATACCTGACTGTAGCTTATATGTGAAAGCCATCCTGTGTCCTCTCCTCCATGCTAATGCCCTGACCATGGCCCTGGCTCTCTCCTGGTCTCGGCCAGCCAGCTGACCGGAAGACAGGATCAAACGCGGTAGAAAGAAGAGGAGGAGGAGGAAGAGATCTCGGTGACTGGAGTCAGACGCTCTTTCATCTCTCCTCATCTCTGCCATGCCAGCACACACTCTAATGCTTCATTTTCCCCCTACGCGGGAGGGGAGGGGAGGGGAGTCTCCACAAAGAGTGCCTTGAGTGCCTTCTGACTGAACTCTCTCTCTCTCTGTCTGTCTCCCTTTTTCTCAATACTGCTTTAACCGATTCATCCCTGATAGAAACTCAGATCAAGATAAATTCAGTTATGCATTTTGATTTGATATGATATGCATCGCTTCTCTCTGACGTGGCAAAATGTGTGTGTTAAATCGCTGCTTTTTTTTTCTCAAGAGGTTTTTCGAAGCTCTTGCAGAATGCGATTGCACAGTGTAATGAGTAGCTGCTGTAGAGCCGAAGAGCATTTTACCCCTGGTGAGAAAATTTGACTAGCAGTCGTTTCGCCTCCTCAAGGAGAAATCCTTACGGCGTATATGGTTTCGGCAGCAGTATTTATCCCATAAGAACCCAGACCCATTTCTCCTTAAAGGAAAAATATGGGGGATATAACACAGACCAAGTGGACCACAAAGAACACATTTCTGAAGTTTTTTTTCAAATACTACCCCTTAATGTCAAAGATCTGTGATGTGACACATATGTCACATTGGGCGTTTATGGTAAATGTATTCCTTAATTGAGAATGAATCAACATGACAGTTTTTTCTGCTTAGTAACCCACATTTGCATTTTTATTTGCATTTCCACAACATATATCAATATTGTGACTTTAACAGTTCTGTTTAACAACAAATTATTTTGAAGATTTGTTTTATGGTATGGTAAATGGACTTATATAGCGCTTTATCTCCATTTTTCTCAGACTCAAAGCGCTTTACATTGTTTTGTACACATTCACCCAATCACACACCGATAGCAGCAGCTACCACGCAGGGTAACTACGCTAACTACTACTAAGCTAACTATCGGGAGCAATTTGGGGTTCAATGTCTTGCCCAGGGACACTTTGACATGTGGCGGGGAGACGGGGGATCGAACCTCCGACCCTGTAGCCTGGTGCTACCAGACCATTGTACTTCATTTCATTTGTACAGAAGGTCTGGCAGTGCTGTAATTGGCAAACGTTCACTCATGGAGGCGGGTGTCTGTTAAAGTTTAAAACTATTGGATCTGCCCAGTGCCACTCTGGATTAGCCAACCAATCGCATAACGTTTGGTCGTCACGTGTGTCATGAGCCGGCTTCTGGCAACTGAAACTGGAGCGCGACTTTGACGTCATCGTTCTCAGCCACTCGCTCTGTTCGCTGATTGGACCGGCTGTCGAATCTCCGGCAAAACTGGGAAATGGGCTGTACATCCAGACCGACTACTGAAGGGAAAATAAAATTTGGCCGGAAGTAGGCGGGCGGGCGGAGCCAGGCTACCGACCCTGCACACCAGAGGCGAACTCCCTACCCACTTCGCCACTGCGCAAACTGAATAGAATCACATAACATTGCCTCATTGGAGCACCTCTCAACAAGCTACTGTTGTCATGGTCTGTCTTTGTCCTGTCTTGTTTTGGTGGTTACCTGTGTTTCCTGTTTTATTTTGGTATGTCTGTCTTGTTCCTTCCCATGTCCTGTCAAGTTTCCCTCTTGTTTGATTACTGCTCCCTCCCCTAATGTGTTGCACCTGTCCCTCGTTGTCTGCCCTGTCTTGTGTGTGTATATCCCTGTGTGTCTTTGTTCCCTGTCTGAGTATTGTACCTGTTGGTGAGTCTGTCCCTGTGTTCCATGTGCCTAGCCTTTTTGCGCCTCTTGGAGTTTTTGGAAGGAATAAATAGTCTTCTAGTGAAACTGTCTGCATCTGAGTCCTCCTTGCCTGCCTGTCTGCCACTCACCGTAACAGAATACTCAGACCAAGTATGGACCCAGCAGACAGATATTTTGAGGTCGAGCTTGAGGAGGTAACATTAACCATTTCTTGCCTCAAGAAAGCCTGGGAGAAGGGCCCCACACTCGACCACCGAGAGGCAGCCTTGACACTGGCACACCGAGCTGTGGAGCTACAGCCTTGGCTTGGGGAGTCCCTACCAGAGTGGGCAAAGAGCTTTGTATACCCTCCTGAGTTTTGGTCTCCCAGCTGCCAGCACAAGCCCAAGCCTCTGCCCCCGGTCCACAGCTTCAAGCCTCTGCCCCCGGTCCCCAGCTTCAAGCCTCTGCCCCCGGTCCCCAGCTACAAGCCTTTGCCCCCGGTCCCCAGCTTCAAGCCTCTGCCTCTGGTGAGTTTGGATTGCCTTCCATTACCACAATGCTCTCCAGCTTCCGAGTCGACCTCGGCCTCCAGCAGCAAGCTCCAGTCGCTGGCTTCCAGCAGCAAGCTCCAGTCCCCGGCCTCCAGCAACCAGCATGCTAGCTACCAGCCCCAGCATGCTAGCTACCAGCTCCTGAAGGCGCTCAAGCAACCACACAAACACTGTCCAGTTCCTGAGCCCACTACACACTTTCTTGAGGGGACCCGCCCTCTAGGCCTGCCAGGGGAGGCCTGCTTTTCTCCAAGAAAATTGTTGTGTTTGGTTGTGGCACTTCATCTATCTACATCACTTGATTCACTAGAGTCTGAATCGCCACACCACTCCCTCTCCATTTCTTTTTTGTTGGGAGTGTAATCAGGGTCCTCTGGGTCTTCATCCAAGCAATTGTCGTCACAGCCTTCAAATTCACTTTCATCTCCCATGATGATCTCAAGTGCATTCTCAACAGTGTAGTGCTTATTCTCAGTCATACATAAGAAAAAATAAAACAATTAGCCTTCTACATTCAAATGGGACCAGCATAGGACAGTGAATTGTGTTTGTTTTATTTACAGATATGCAAAAATAGTTTTGTAATATATTTGATCAATAACATAATAATTTATCATTATTTTTTTATTATATATGTTCAAATGTACTTTGAATTGCACAAAAGAACATATATTAATTAAAAATAATTGAAACAGCGTAACTAATTGAGCGGCTTATTACCATTCTTGTTATTGTGACAAATATGTCACATCAGAATTTCCAAGAATATTTTAAGGCTAAAACCCGATGTGACGTATACGTCACAGCGATATTTACCTAACTTGTTCTACATTAATTTATTCATGAAATATGGTCAGACTAAGTTAAATGTAATAAAGGACACCTTATTAACGCATTATAATTGTTAAATGGGTTTAAACTCACCTTTAGTAACAAAAAAAAGATTTTTAAAATGAGCTCGGTCCTTCACTTGTGTGCACATGTCACAATGCAATTTTTGGGAAGTCACTTCCTGACATAGTCACATGACTGTCACATTAACACCACACCAGGACGTTGAGTATATGTCACTTAGGGACTTAATGAGTAAAAGTCAACAAAAAAGCTGTATATGGAAGATTGTAGGACATTCAAAGTGTGTGTTACGTGGGTGTCACCATGGGTCCTTATGGGTTAAGGTAGTGATATGTCAACTGAAGCGGGTTGACATTCATTAGGCCTTTTCCAAGGGGCAGTGAGTGTGTGCTTCTCACATGGACATTGATGAGCTAACACGCAACTTATGCGGATAACAACCCGAATTCAAGGTCCGTGTGTGGAAAGGTCACCTGATCCGGTAGGGTTTTTCGCCCACTGCTTTCCGTTTCACAGCCTTTCACACCTGGGAATGAGAAAGATAATGAACTTACACCTTCCAGTGGTCCTGACGCCCCCTGAATGTCAGTTGACATCTCCATAGATATAGATAGATCCTTGGAGGCTATATGTCCGAAGAAGGAACTGAGAAAGATCAGAGTCTAAATAGCTTACCAAGACCCCTGGATTAGTGAAATAGTTTTACATAGAACATCAAGGTCAGTGATGCAATACCGTGATGCACACCATTAATTTCCATCATATAGATTAACACGGGACTAACGAGGCAAGTGATCAAATTGGCTTGAGTAAATTTAGTCTGAGCCCACTATTTCAGTTCTGCAGACGTGCAGGATTTAATTATGCTGAATTAGCAGCCTCGAAGAAGATGTGTTACATTTAAATACGCTCAATAAGAAATCTTTCAGCAAGAGAAACTTGGCAGTGAAAGAAATGAAAGAATACATGCTATGGTAGAGAGAGAGACAGACACAGAGAGAAAGAGTATAGTTACTTCTGATGATGAGACGACTACAGCTTTTTCTGACCTGTTTTTCGTTTAAACTATGTGTTGATATATACAGGTTAGAGCAGAGAAGAGCCTGGGAACTCCCTCTGATATCTCTTAAACCCAAATACAACACATGTCCTTTTCCCTTCATGAAATTCAATGATCCTTCAGTAAATCTGGCAGGATGCTTAACATCTCTTGGCAACAGTCCTTGACCTCTGACCTGTGGGTGAGTTCCGGGTTGGAAAAGATACTTCTTTATGTTTCTTTAAGAAGTCATTTTTTTTTTTGCATTTTTTATGCTTTATTGATAGTGTAGAGACAGAGTTGAAATGGGGCAGAGAGGGGAGTGACATGCAAAGAACGACCGCGGGCTGGAATCGAACCCGGGTCCGCTGCTGGCCGAGGCCCATGGGGGTGGGGACACCCTACCAATTTAAGAACTAATTTTTTACATTAATATGCCATCATTGAAATATGTAATGTAATATGTAAACTGGAGCTCCCCCCCCCCCATGTGTTGTTTCCTTGTCTGATATTATTGTGCATCCTTGATGATCTTGTCTATTGGATGACATCTAAAGAAAATCCGAAAGCAAATAGTTTGACTAATAATAATCCTTCCGCAATGTAAATTTCCGTCTATCATTCCATAATTCATGAATACATATTTGAGTTTTTTTGACCCCCTTTGTCAGAATGTGATAAAAGCTAGCCGGATAACTGGTTACACTGGGTGGGAGGCTGGCAACTAACAAGATGACTGATTTCGTAATCTGACCAGCTGGTTGCTATTCTTGTATCGTCTGTTGGTGTGTGGTTGACCGAGCGTGCAGTGTGTCGGCAGGCTTACTACTGTAGTGCTGTATATATGAAAGAGTGCAAAGGTTGGTATAGAGGGGAGCAGAGAAGAGAACTCCCCTGAGGCTTTTTCGCTGCAGATAGTCCTGAGATGACAAGTTCTCTAATGACTTGGACGGAATGTTGAATAAGAGCAGTGCAGTGAGCCTCTATACTCGTAGACCTCCAACACTGACACCCTACGACCCTAGAGCACACATTAACCGTGTCTCAATAGAGAGGAGAAGAGACAATGGGAAAGGCCGCCAAGCACGATACACTATGAAGAATTGTAACCATTGAAAAGACACGGATGTGGGAGGGAAATAATCTGTTTTGATGATTTGATAATGAAGCTCTAATCCTTCACATCTATTTTATGATTGAAGTGAAATCTTATACATCACACTTAGAGATGGCAGGTTTGTTTAGGCAAAAGCTGAATAACTCAATAAACGTACAGCGTTGGTAGATAATATGCTTGTGCTTGTGTGTGTGTGTGTGTGTGTGTGTGTGTGTGTGTGTGTGTGTGTGTGTGTGTGTGTGTGTGTGTGTGTGTGTGGCTGTGTGTGTGTGGCTGTGTGCACATGCGGACAGGGTGAAAAGTATCTTTCATCCCAGTGAGTGTGGCCTCTCCTGTCTGCTCCCTGGTGTTCACAGATGCCTGTCACGTCACCATGAAAAGACAAAAGAGAGAGAGAGAGCCTTGACACAGATCCCCCCCCCCCCCCCTCTTGACGTAGAGACGGCTGGATTGAGAGGTGAAGCTGATCCCTGAGAAAGTGATGCAGTCTTAATATCCACCCCTCTATATATCCTCTCCCCATGCCGTCTGGTACCGGGAGGCTCGAGGCCTGGCTGACGTCAGTGTTATTTCTGTCCGATTCTTGGCCAGGGAGGGGTCATCATTCTCTGATGCATTATTCACACTGGGGCAGCATCAACCCAGACAGATCCTATCTCGACGGGGGCAAGGCAAACGATCACCCCAGGCTCAGTGGCTGAATAACCATGAGGAGCACACAATCGCTCTATAGCTTCACCCCCTTCTGAGTAATGCTGCTGATTTGAGTTGTATGGGGACCTGTTTTTGTCCAGGCATTTGATTATTTTGAAATATGTATCTGTTTTTTGGTTCATGTATTTCGCTCCTTCGCAAAATTGAGAAGACCTAATCTGATTCACTTTTTTTTTTGTGGCCTTCCGTATGTGTTTAATGATCGTGCAATCTTCTGTCAAATAAGGACCACCAATGGTTCTCTCTCGAAGAGGGAACTTGGAAATAAAAGGAAGAACTTGTGGAAAGCACACAGGCCCTTTAATACGCTCCGTGGTGAATGGCCCTAAAACATAATGTCGAGTGTTTCAGTGGTGGATCTCTGACTGGTGTTTTTAAATGTCAACAGCTGTCATAAGAACCCACATTGGGGGAAGTTGAATCACACACACACACACACACACACACACACACACACACACACACACACACACACACACACACACACACACACACACACACATTTGTTCAACAATGTTGTAGAATGCCTCATGTAAAAACAAATACAGAGCACTGACATATTTTGTGCCAAAGAGTATTCAGTTGATTAACAGGTTGAATTCAGGTAGAGACAGAGCCACCCTAAATTGTCTGTTTTTGTTTGGTTTGGTTTTAGTCTTTTTATTTTGTCTGTTTTTATTGGTCTGTCATTCTGTCTATCATTGTCTGAGTCTGTACGTATTTGTGCTTGTATGTGCTGTTTGTGCTTATGTGTTTTTTTTTATGTTCCAAAGTGCAAGACGAATTCCCCTTGGGGCAATAAAGGTTTATCTCATCTGAACATGAGAAACAGAATAAAACACTTCCTTTTTGTCATTAAATAAAATGCTCTGTCAGGGATAGTTTGCTGCCATCCTCCACTATAAGGCTATCTGTTCCCGTCACCACTGCAATCTAACAGCATGTTTGGACGAACGCCTTCTCCCATAAAGCCTTGTGGATCAGTCTGTGATTAGGTTTGTTTCCAATGTCTTTCATATCAGTGCACTCACTATAAAGAATGAAAATGAACCCATAATGAAATATCAACACTAAACACTTTAGAAAAGTATATGCATGCGGAAATATTTTTAAATTGAGGTATGGCTATCCCAGCACTCAAAATATCTTCAAAAACAACGAAATGACAACAGGAATTCAAGAAATGGTGTCCGTCTCTCTTGAAGCCGACGATTTGATGTATTCATCCACTACAAAGGTTATCATTTTGACCCCTACTGTTATGTGTGTATGCATTTGAAAATCAGCAGGGATGACACACTCAAAAACAAATGAAAAACATTATTCCTGTGATCTAGCCTGTAAGATTTCATTTGTAGTCCAAACAGTGCTTTTATCCATCAGTTTTATTTTCCTTTTCTTTTTCTTTCACTCTTTCCATTTGGTCATTTATACAGTGATACAGAGAATGACAACCCCTTCTCAAGTCCCTTCTCAAGCTCAAATTCAGTTCAGGTGTAGTGGATGAAACATTACATTTGTTTGTCACGCCTTGATTATTGTCTATAAAATCAGCAAATTCTTTAGTGTGACTGATATATTTATCTTCACCTGGTTTCGATCTCAGACATGTTTGTGATTTCATGGTGGGAAAATGCAGTCTAAATCCTATCATGCCTTTTGAATGAACTCACCTTTCTCTTGTGTAGGTGTTAATTGTAGATGGTTTATCTTTGAAGGGATCTCTGAAATAAGACAGGCAGTAATGAGCCAGCTGCAAGTGTTTTCTCAGTGGATTGTGTACTTCTTAAACTTCTCTTTTTTCATTTCTCCAGAGTCAAGGCTCTGCTTCTTCTTTGTGGTGTTTCCATTTTGGGAGCTGTAAGACGGAAAACAAAACTGATCTGGTAATGACAGGCTCTAAATTAATCTCGCAAGACCAAAAAAAAGCATCACCATCATTGTCATAAGCAAACACATTGTTTCTGCTGGAAGCTTAAAACAAACCCACCATGTTTGCAGACTGATATCTATGCCATGTTACAACCACTTCCTTATAGGAACCAAGAGTGTTTTATTGTTACTGTTGAATTATAAAGCTGAGGATAATTCCCAGTCAACATATTAATTCTGAATTAATTTTAAAAGATTCCTGGGGGGTGGGGGAGAGGGGCACTTGGGGGCAACTCAACAAGCTATATGCAAAACACTGACATATTGCTTATCCCCCTTTAAAGTTAATCTGGCCAACAGGGTTAGCATTTTTCCACATAATCGAGGAGCATTATAATTTATTTGGGATTAAGTGTGCCACCATGCCAAAGTAAGCCCAACATTCACTCTCCTTTTTGCTCTGTTTCCTTTTCTTTCAACCAACTCTTCTGGGAAATGTATGGCTCTTTAGCCTCTAAATGCTTCACCAGATAGCTGCCTACTTTGTACATCTGCAGTTTATGAGCTGGGTTTTTAGAGCTTTGTCAGTGAAAAGCATCTTCCTGCTCAACAAGTCCTCCAATTCATACGACCATATAGGTCGTTTGTTCCGCCACAGATTACGACTCATTGTTACGTATTCAAAACGAGCTAACGAGCGCCTCTACAGGTTGCGGGAGGTAATAGGCATCATGGCGCATTCATGTGCTCCTCGGATGGTCCGAGTTGTAAAGTCGTCCTTCCGACTTGAGCGCGTGCTCACTTGCTCTCGGCTCTCATATGTCATGTGGAAGTCAGAATACTGTAACAACAACAAACAACAATATGGATACTAAGAAGAAGACTTGTGGACTGTTACTGCGCACAGAGTTATACTCTATATTGATAACTTTCTCCAGTATTTTCGTTAACATTGGCCTACTAGAAATAGACATCTCTACTTTTAACCGTCAGGTTGATGAGTCACAAAAAAATTTCCCGAGTTTCCAAGTTGTTTATTCCGACACTTCGGAATAAACTCTTCTTTCACTTGCATTTTTCGACTCGGAAAGTCGGTTTTCGGATGTGTCTGAAACCACATGAACGCACCATGTCACATATTTTTCGTCGCACTTGATGACACCGAGGAGCTAATACGAAGGTAAATGGCTGATCCAATAGTGGTAAAACAATTTGAGAGCGGTATAATATGTAATCAGTTCATTTTTGTGTTCTCTCTATGTCTAGTTTGGTGACATGGATCACTTTTGGTATTATGGTCACCTCAGAATATAACGTTTTCAGAACCTGGTTAGCCAAAAGTTATCTTTGAAAAAGTTAGCTAGTGCAGACATGAGTGCTTTGATAAATCACCGATATTTTTATTTAAATCACCGATATTTTTATTTAATGTATTTAAATTATCTATATACATCATTATATTTAATACACATTAAGGCATTGTGTTAGGTAACAGCTGATTAAACCTTTCTTATAGCAATATAGCTCGATTTGATCTGTTGGATTTAGAAGTTCGTGCTACATGCAAGACCTGCAGCCTTCATGCGACTTTCCGGGCTGCTTTTCGTTCGGATGCATTTGTTAGAATTCCAAATCACAATGTCATTCTCAGGTATTTGTTAATTATACAAACATCCGATTTTCAGACTAATTTTAGAGACCTTTTCCCTAGTGGGCTAGACTAGGCTACCTTGAATACAGAGTTTTTATGTATTGACATGATAAAACCATAGGATAAAACTTATTTGGGGAACCGGTTCTTTAGCTGTAACAATTTTATTTGAAAGCCAACACATTTGCTCACGTTGTAAACCAGATTTTCGTAGGTAAAATACATAAACTCCTGTCCAATCACTATGGATGATATAATTGTGTAACCTCTGATAATAAGCATAAAGTGTTCTAATCATCATATATGTTTCATCCATTCTCCAGATGCCTACCCAAAAAGAGTGTATCACTTGTTCGAGAAAAATTGGGGTAGCTACTAAAACATGCCGTTTTTGTGGGGCCAAACAGCCATACAAAAATAAGCTTGTGAAACAAAAAGAAAAATTGAGAACAAATTGGGCCACCAGGCAAAAGAAGAATAGTTGCCTGAACAAGCTGTTCGATTCAACTAATCTTTTGGTATGTTTTTTTTCTTCTTTTCAATCACTTATATTTACATTTATATTGCTACGTGGCTATAACTCCATTGACTTTTCCAGCATTACAATATTAATTTGTTTTTTTAAATGTACTGAGACAATAATTTTAAACTAAATGAAAATTATAAGGTTGTTGCGTGTCTATTCAATAGTGAATGCTATCTTGTCATTTGCAGCAGTAACATCGCTCTAATTGCACAGATATATTAATTCCCTCCTAGAAACTTTAGTTCACTGACTATTAATCAAGAGCATAAAATATTGTTCTTCTCTGAAATTGTTGTAATGTACGGAGCCCCTCTGGTGACATCTGGGAGAGAAAAAAAAATCTGTTTGCCCGACTTAGTGATCTGTTTGCATGACTTCATAATCTGTGGCCACAATTTAATAAATTGTGGGAACGAGATAATTAATTTGTGGCCACAGTTTAATAATTCGTGGGAACGAGATACGTATGTTGTGGCCACAAATTAACAATTATAAAAGGAGTGTGTGCTGTGTTGTCTATCGTTGCAGCAGGGGTTAGACCATGTCGGCTATGGACAAGATAGAAGAAATATCGTTCTATTTTAACCTCGGAATGAGTTACAATGACATTTAATGCCATTTCATTTCATGACTAAATAATATGCTGATCTGACATAAAACAGCGCTGAAAAAAGCATGAAATGAGGCAGCCAGCAAGTAGGTTAACTCTGCCTCACTGAAGGGGGCGTATGCATGAGCCAACAGAGTTTATAGGATGTACTACAACAAAGTAGTAACTTCGGGCATATCTCTCAAAATAAATGTTTTTATTCTTCCTACGTGTTGACGATCTTTATTCATTGTGCCGCGGCCAAACTGACAGCTGTCTACTGAACCAGCAGATCGTATTTTAAGGCTAATTCAAATTCCAGTTGCAACATCTGCCTTTCATTACCCTACACAAATAAATACGAAAAATAGCCAAACGGAATTTTAACCTCTATTTATACAGGTATATCCCATTGAGTCCGAAGACTCTTTTGCAAGGGAGACCTGTTCCCATTTACACGTTACCATTCACACACAAATTCATACACCGATAGCAGGCTAACTATCGACATTCACACGAGGCAAGGTGGGTGAAGTGTCTTGCCCAAGGACACAACAACCATAACACAGGTGGCAGGGCGGGGATCGAACCTCCAACCCTTTGATCATCGGCCGACCCGCTCTACCAACTGAGCCACAGTCGCCCCGACTAAGTAGCCTACAGGTTGTGAAGGTAACGGAAGTATCCTGTAAACTCTGTTGGCTCATGCATACGCCCCCTTCAGTGAGGCAGAGTTAACCTACTTGCTGGCTGCCTCATTTCATGCTTTTTTCAGCGCTGTTTTATGTCAGATCAGCATATTATTTAGTCATGAAATGAAATGGCATTAAATGTCATTGTAACTCATTCCGAGGTTAAAATAGAACGATATTTCTTCTATCTTGTCCATAGCCGACATGGTCTAACCCCTGCTGCAACGATAGACAACACAGCACACACTCCTTTTATAATTGTTAATTTGTGGTATCTCGTTCCCACGAATTATTAAACTGTGGCCACAAATTAATTATCTCGTTCCCACAATTTATTAAATTGTGGCCACAGATTATGAAGTCATGCAAACAGATCACTAAGTCGGGCAAACAGATTTTTTTTCTCTCCCAGATGTCACCAGAGGGGCTCCGTAGTAATGTATCCAATCTTCCATCTAATGATTTTTTTTGTCATTTTTGTGCTAGCTCCACAAATGGGACCTGTTAGAGCGCCAGCCACTCCTCCTCCTTGCTAGGAGGACCTCTAATGGGTTTGTTGCAGATTATCTTTTCCCATGCGAAAATTTACAGGAAGAGGTCAAAAACGCCCTGGAAACCATTCGCAGAATATATGAAGGTCTAATTAACGGTAATGTCCCTTCTGTTTGTGTGTCTGATGACGGGCTGTTGTCTTTAAGGTGCACTATGCAGTTTCAGGGGAGGGGGATTTGTTTACATTTGCAGAGCCTGAAGTTAGTTTATCAAACGTATTTTCTCTACATGTAATTCTTAGTATTGAATAATCATATCATAAATCAAACCTAAATAATTTTGAGGAACCTGGAACCTACTACAGACTACAACTTCTGTTCAAACGTTGCGGAAATAATGCGCTATATGCATCCCTAATGTGAACAACATGGCTGAGAAGAAAAATGTAGACATATGGCGCTTTTCCACTGCATGGTATCAACTCAACTCGCATTTTTGGCGTTTCCACCGCAATTTCATGGTACCTGGTAGCGGCTGGTTTTTTGGTATTGCCTCGCTCTAGGTTCCAGGCGAGCTGAGCCGATGCTAAAAGGTGACGTCGGCAGACTGCCGGCCACTGATTGGCCAGAGACTACCGGCTTCATTCTGTTGTATTTACTCCCAGAGTATCCGGGACTTTTTGAGTGTATTTTGTCTCGCCGCGTGCAGCCTTCTCTGGCTCTCTTTCATTTGATTTGATTTGCATCACAGATCCGAAAAAACTTAATGAAATGTCCATATATTTTCTAAGCAACCAGTTATGTTGGTTGTTGGGGATGTCAGGAGACATGCTTGGCCAGTCCATCACCTTTACCCTCAGCTTCTTTAGCAAGGCAGTGGTCATCTTAGAGGTGTGTTTGGGGTCGTTATCATGTTGCAATACTGCCCTGCAGCCCAGTTTATGTAGGGAGGGGATCATGCTCTGCTTCAGTATGTCACAGTACATGTTGGCATTCAGTGAACTGTAGCTCTCCAGTGCTGGCAGCACTCATGCAGCCCCAGACCATGACACTCCAACCACCATGCTTGACTCTAGGCAAGACACACTTGTCTTTGTACTCCTCACCTGGTTGCCGTCCCACAACCTTGACACCATCTGAACCAAATAAATGTATCTTGGTCTCCTCAGACCACAGAGATGGTTCCAGTGATCCATGTCCTTAGTCTGCTTGTCTTCAACAAACTGTTTGTGGGCTTTCTTGTGCATCATCTTTAGAATAGGTTTCATTCTGGGACGACAGCCATGCAGACCAGTATGATGCAGAGTGTGGCGTATGGTCTGAGCACTGACAGGCTGACCCCCCAACCCTTCAAGCCCTGCTGGCAGTATTCATAGATCTATTTTCCAAAGCCAACCTCTGGATATGACGCTGAGCATGTGCACTCAACCTTCGTGAACTGGGCTGCAGTGCAGTATTCCAACATAACAACCCCAAACACACCTCCAAACAACCTCTTCCTTGCTAAAAATGCTGAGGGTAAAGGTTATGGACTGGCCAAGCATGTCTCCAGACCTAAACCCTATTGAGCATCTGTTGGGCATCCTCAAATGGAAGGTGGAGGAGCGCAAGGTCTCTAATATCCATCAGCTCCGTGATGTCGTCATGAATGGGTGGAAGAGTATTCCAGTGGCAACCTGTGAAGCTCTGGTGAACTCCATGCCCAAGAGGGTTAAGGCAGTGCTGGAAAATAATGGTGGCCACACAAAATATTGACTTTGGGCCCAATTTGGACATTTTCACTCAGGGGTGTACTCACTTTTGTTGCCAGCAGTTTAGACATTAATGGCTGTGTGTCGAGTTATTTTGAGGCGACAGTAAATTTACACTGTTATATAAGCTGTACACTGACTACTTTACATTGTATCAAAGTGTCATTTCTGCAGTGTTGTCCCATGAAAAGATATAATGAAATATTTGAAGAAATGTGAGGGGTTTACTCACGTTTGTGAGATACTGTACTTGCATAGGGATGTACGTGATGGATCCTGGATTCCCTACAGCTGACTGAGTGGTCGAGTCACACATCAGGAACCCAATCCTCCCTTATAATGGCCCGTCGCAATATTCTTCTACTTCTTTTAGCTAACAGATAAAACAGGGGGTATTTCTTAAACATTTACCATCCGTATATGACGATTGGTTCAGTTAAGAGTACAACAACTGCTCGTAATTTCTGCTTTGCTGTTTTATGCTTTGCGGAGTCGGTTTTCTGCCCCTTTGTATGACGACCCCGCCCATGTCCAGGAGGTACTATGTGCAGTGGAAAACGTCCCGTCCTGCTACCAAAACCAAGTTGAGTTGAGTCGAGTAGAGCTACATGTGCGGTGGAAAAGCGCCACTAGTTACCCGTTAGAGGTGTGAATCTTCATTAGCCTCATGATTTGATTGCGATTCACCCCCTGTGAATAGATTGCAAAAAAGGATTCTCGATGCATCTGCAATTGTTGCATCCTTCATTTTCTATATTACTGCGCAGTGCTCATGATGAACTTTTCAAAAAAGAAGCAAAGTTAAATTTATGCTGTTGGTGCAAAATGCCAAAATCCATGGGGAAATGTGTATGGTTTATAATGTCCCTGACAGAAGCCTTCTCATAGCTACTGTTGCGTTTAAAACATTACAAGTTTTGAGTGTAGCCCTGCATATATTTGGGGAATAATTTCTGTAATTTCGATGTATTATTTATTTTTACTTTTATGTGTTGGCAACAAATAATCAATTATGCCAGGTCTCTGCTTTGATGCAGAATCTTTCACATCCGCATCGTGAGGAACCTTATAATTGTGAAATTTCTAATTCTCTATGACCCATCAGTCTTTACCTGTGGTTCATCGTTTGAGGTAAAATTTGTAATATTAATAAATTCCGTAGTTGTGACTGACATGTGGTTGAACAGCTTACTCAAATTGTGCTCAAATCAAATGTCACGGTCTCATAAAAGTATCTATCCAGGGAAAGTCACTGAAGATTTTAATTTTGAAAATTCAAAAACAAAGAGATGTCTTTTTTATAACAAACAATGTCTTCATCACCATGACTTCTATAAACATGAATGTGAAGAGTTTTCAATGGGACTATGTCTTTCAATGGGACTATGTCTACTATAATTTCTTCAATAGATCGTTTGCAGCTCACATCACGACAAATCAGTTCCACTAGTACTTGATTTCTTTACAACATTGACAAGATTGATTTTGACAGAGATAAGGTTTCTAAGTATTAAAAAATGTAAAAGCAATATTCAATCTAAACGGTTTAATTTATTATTTAGCATTGAATAACTCAGTTTAATCAGTTACCTACAATAATTTATCAAATTCTGTGTTATACCTTCAAAATATGGGTTTATTGTATGAACTGCAACTACCATATTTGAAAATTTGTTTTGAAATCATTACGTATTTTGTTTGACATCTCAAAAATATTTTGATATGTGTGTGCAACTGTTATTAATATGGCCAACACCACAATGTTCTTCTTTCCAATAGTGACAATGGGCAACCCCCCGACTCCTGCCCCTACCCTCCATGTGTCTCCTGCCCCTACCCTGCATGTGACTCCTGTTACCCTCCATGTGTCTCCTTCCCCAACCCTCCTTGTACCTCCTTCCCCAACCCCCCATGTGTCTCCTGTACCTCCTTCCCCAACCCTCCATGTGTCTCCTGTACCTCCTTCCCCAACCCTCCATGTGTCTCCTGTACCTCCTTCCCCAACCCTCCATGTGTCTCCTGCCTCTACCCTTCCACCCTCCAAAAGAAAAAAGACAAGGAGGAAAGCTGACAGTAGTGGTATGTATGAACAGAAACTTTGTTTGATTTTGAACTGTGAAAAAGTTTTGACAAGGGTCAAGAGTTAGAGCAGTTTCATTCCAGCCGCATCTCAGCTGATAGAGCAGGGCATGTGTCATCGTTTTTCTGAAAATGTTGGATAAGAATTAAACGATGAAACTCAAGAGTTTCTCATCTCAGGGTTTGTCTACTCAGAGTTCAGGAATACACTTTGAGTTTGTTAACCCTGCTTTTTGAAACATGCATTTATTTTACATTTAGCACTAATTTTGATTTAAAAAAACAGAGTTCTCAGTTTTCCTATGAATACTATAGTATCATGAATCAGAATGCTGTTCAGAATATTTCCTATGATGCCACAAAATGTAATCATCCTTTAATTCCTTTCAGAGTGTCCCTTACATCAAGGGTCAACCAGTTTCCCATACAAGAGGATAATACAGGAAAGAGTCAAGGAGGTTGGTTTAAAAAGACATTAGAAAGTATTGGAACAAAGTGATAGAGAAATACCTGTCAAACAATATGAATGTCAACAGAAAGTTTTGCAAAGCGATAATGCTTCCTTTAAAATAAACAGTTCACTTTGGCCATACTGCACAAACAATAACAACAACAACTATCTGTAATTCTTCTCATTTGAATTAGTCACACTGACTAATAGTTTACTTGAACTCATGGTTGTGTTTATAGTTCAGCATGTATATTAGCCCCTCTGTATTGACATCTGTTGGCGGACAAAGTGATTGATTTAACCTTCTGTTTTCCTGTGGCCGCTAAGGGCCATACTGAGGTGTTAGTGCAGTGGCATCCTTGCTCTGGATGGTGCGTATGTTTTCTGAACTTTTCTTTATTTGAGATTATTTTGCTTGGGAAACAACTCTAAGCTGAGTGTGAACTCAAGGCACTTACAAAGTAGTTAAATGTTTGGCCAGTGTAGTGCATTGGATATCATCTAAAAACTAAATCACACAACTATAATCACCCTCTCTGCAATAGCAATAGAATGTTTCCAATTTGTTCAAAATGTTGTATGCCATTTGGAACTTCGATCATGCTTTTTTAGATAACTAGGTAAGTTAGTATTTGTTCCATTCACAAAAACAGGCAGATGAATGCATGTTCTCATGCAATAAAAGTCTATAAATACATACGAAATATAGTATATGGATCCCATGTTTTAACTAATACTGATCATTAAATGATTACAGGCATGACTGAAGATTCCAGTGCTATTTTTCCCAAACACATACTTGCATTCAAATTATGTCTTTCTGTTTGTCTCACAGTGGGATGAGATGGAAAAACACCTGGGAGCCAGAGGCACACATTTGTTGACACCATCCAGTGTGGTAATGTATTTTATATTGCTGTGTTTATCAATTTTTATCTAACCCCTAAGCCTTTACCGGAGGGGTGTGCTACAAAGCCGGATTTAGGAGTTAAAGAGGTGTGTTTAATTTAAAGCCAAAATAAAAGTTATACTCCGTAAGATTTTTATCTAGTTGATCTTTAATCTAACTGTCTGTTAAGTTCCTATCTATCAAACAGTGAGATAAAACATTGTTGATTGAGCATATGACCCATTGATGAAAGCTCTTGTATTTGCTGCTTTGCCCTGTAACACTATCAGAGAGGCTATGATATTTCCCACGCTGCAGCGTTTCTTTTACTCAGGACATGGGAGCTTCTGACTCAGTAGTACTGAGTTCAGACCTGTGTGCATTTAATCTTTTATATACAGTCCATGGTTTGTATAAGACATGGTCCTAGGTCCGACATTTTAAAAATTGATGAAAAGGTAATTCTGCACGCTGTGTGTGCCTGGGCGAGTGCCAACTGCTCTAGCGATACAGATGCTCTCTGTCTGCACTTCTCATAACTTCTGGGTCAAAAACTTGAATCAGAACATACAGAGAAAGCATTGTGCCTGCAATTACATTTTCAGCCACTAAAACCAGATTACAGCTTTTAAGAGGTATGCATAAAGTCTGCTAATCTAAGGGTAACCGCGGGACCGGCGGTCACAATAGTTTGTGTAATTTTTTTTTTAAATATTGGTGTGGGTGAGTGCAGGTAGTCAGGTTTACAATATCCGGGAATCCCCGCCGCCATCTTAAGTGTCGTTCCAATTGTCTGGAAACTGAAGTGAACTTCGTGATATAGACCCTCGGAGGGCTGAGTGATCAAGTGAACATCCATGGTCACTCCGAGGTGGATATCACCCACAGTGCATTGCAGTTCGTCTTCTTCTTCTTCTCCTTTTATTTTCCGGTAGACTGTATGCTTTTAGGGACATCGCGGCCACCCGCAGGACAAAGATATATAAATATATTCCAAAACGCCTCAATTAGGCTATCCTATTTCCATAGGAACAATCTAGTGAATGTATTGCAGTTTACACATTGCTGCTATAACACCGATAGCTGCCAATTATAGGACTATTTAAAACAAATGTTTTTGGTTGAAACTAACATAAATAAGAAAATATGTCGGAGCAAACAATTTACATGTGTAAGTAACAATATCTTGATAATCTGAGTTACCGTGTCGAAATTCAATGTTTGTTATGCTATGGAAATGGCTTTCTGGAATATAGGCTACCTTAGCAGAATGTTATAATTCTGTATTATTTGCATTCAGAACTACCTACGTAACTGACGGTCCATTGCGACTACAAGGGCAAGTGGGTTCCATTTAAATCCCCCGCTCCTCCCCCGCACTCCAAGTTCCCTCCGTGCAACGTATGTTGTTACGTCATACCAAGGGCTGAGGGTAAATGAACGAGGGGAAGTGCAACTACTATTGGAATGCAGCTAGTGAGTGAGTGAGTGAGTGAACCGAGAGAAAAAGAGGGATAGAGTTAAAGACAGCTCTATTTTTTCTTTTTCTTTTTAACAGATCATAACTCACTTTATCAGCCAGACAATTTCCAAACCCCTTTCTGGACTGTAAGCATCTAAGACTTGTTTTTTTTACTCGCCTTCCTCCCCAAACAGGAACACTTCAAACTTTAGGTCATCACCTTAAAGTCAGACATGCTTCATTTTCACCCTCTGGTCTTCCTCTCTGGGAACCATCACCTTACCGTGGTGGAGAGGTTTGTGTGCCCCAATGAACCTGGGAGCTGTGTTGTCCGGAGCTTAGTGCTCCTGAGGGGTATACTACGAAGCAAACTCAACAGAGCCCGGCTCTCTTTTTTTGATCTGGTTCAACATAACACATACCCTCGCTCAGAGCTAACCGGTATCACGAAGGCAGTTATCAACCTCTTATGTTGAACGAGGGTTTCAGCTTCAGGCTCTCTGCGCGTCCCCATGAGAGGGGGCGTTTGGCCGTCATTTGACTCTGCTTCCGCACAGACTGGACTGATCTTGTGCCGCTAACTTTACACAAACGGACTGATTGTGAGCAGCTGAGTAAAACAAAAGTGTGTCGCCAACTTCATTCAAGAGGAAGAGTTTGTCAGTCTGAATTATTACAGCAGAAAACAGAGAGCCGAAAAAAACTCTTACTGCAAATAGGCTAAGGAGAGTGGAATGCTGCCAGCATGGAAATTATTTATTTATCTTGCCGATCGTTCTCGCAGTGCGTAACGTGACATTATAAAACAATGAAACGTTGAACTCGGATTTAAACACTAGGCTATACCATTTAGCCTAATAGGCTATATATAGGCTACTTTGCTATATTTATAGCACTACGCCTATAGTCCCATACTTAAGAATGTAATTTAAGTCTGACACTGTCCCCAAATGAATAGCCTATGGAAAATCATTTAATTTTGGGCCACATCATAATGAATACAATTTTGATTTAGACTATTAGCCTTTTATTTGAATCTTACAAATACCAATAGGCATACATTAAAAAACCTGTAGTCTGGAGGACAAATATGAACTGTGAGAAGCTTAACCTGCGAGTCTGCAACGATGTCCGAACTGTAACAGCTGTCACCTGTCACGTCCCAACTGTAATCGCTACTTATGAAAAGAAAGAAGCCTACAGTGAAATAATGTTGCAAACTGTGATTTTATAGAACGCTTTATTAAGAGCCAGTGTGTGTAGATCGCCAGGTAAAATCATTTGAGGTGAGAGCATAGAGTGGCGCTGCATACAGTAGGCTATAGGTGTGGGCTATTTTACATTTTCAATAACTGTATGCATGTGGCAAAAAGCCCGAGCGCGATGTTACAGTTCACTCTGCTGTAAGCCTAATGTCACGGCTTCGTTTCGTTCATTAACTTACTGATCAATACATTTAGATGTAACAGTTTCCTCAGTGAGAATGTAGCGCTCAGACAATATTGTCAGGTCCGCGAGATTTCTAAATGTGTAGTTTCCTTGAAGGGCAGCGCTCTAAGAGCCGAATTTAAGCTCAAACTCTGGAACAAAAACTGCTCTGAGCAGGTTAGCCGTGCAGCCTCTGTTACCACGGTGATCTAGCCAGGTAGAAAGAGAGCTACCTTTCGTGATACTGAAAATTCTGGCTTTAGACCGCTTTAGACTCAACAGAGCTCGCTCAGCCCTTAATCTCGCTTCGTAGTATACCCCTCTGTTAGGGTCTCCCAAGGCAAAGTGGTCTCAGGTGAGGGGCCCGACTAAGAATGGTTCGAAGTATTCGTCCTTCTTGGGGACCCTGAACGGAGACCGGCATGGGGCTCAGGTAGGGGACGCCATAGTTGTGCCATGTCAGAGGCAAATCAGTGGGTGTGGGTGCTATTATTAGTCAATTACTAATATTATTTCTAGTATTATGATTATTGTTGCTGTGTTTCCCCCCATCTTAATCTCATAACCATCTCTTGCTGTGCTTCTAACCCTTTCTCTTTCTCTAAACCCATCCAGTTAAGACGGAAGACCACCCACCCGGAAGCTCCATCGAAGTCGTTCATTGTTGCCGTTGTTGTTCATTTTAAGAGTTTGTTATATTTGATTTCTGTTTTGATGTGCCACTATAAAGATAATGTAACTGAATTGAATTGAGTTCATTATTTTATGATACTGTCTTCTAAAACATTTGGGAAATAAGTCTTTACTTTTTCTGGTCCTGTTTCTATATACTTGATTCACATGATTGTTTACAATTCGTCAATTAAAGTACTAAATGGGTGCCCTTTTGCTAAAACATACGCATTTAGTGATTTTTTTTTCTTTTAGAATATTTAGATTAAGCCACCTATAATCTATTTCATTCTTACTACAAGACATTTTATTAATTTTTATCAGTCTACTTCATATTGCACCCGGTTCACGCTGAAAAAGATTTGTTCAATGTCTTAACACTCATCTTCATGTACAGGCTCATGATCTAAATGTATTGTGCTTGGTGGAATGATACCCAATTCAAGGTGATGCCAAATAGAGGGGTCAACTACTTATTGATTCCCCATGAGCCAACACTCATTAATTCAAATAATTGTGTTTTCTTTACTTAATGAGCTCAATACATTGGGACATTTTTGTTTATTTAATAAATGTTTATCACACACTTGGTTGTTAAATTCTCCAGCCGCCTACTCGAAAAACGAACAGTGTACAAAGAGCACTTTGTTTCAATCCCATTGGAGAGCCAAGACCGTCAGCCAGAAGCATTTTCCACACTCAATCGCTAGTTTAAGAATTGGAGTCAACCATTCAAAATAAAAAAACGTAGGCTACTCCTTGCTTAACAAAATAACTATTATGGGGAATGTATTTTGGTATTATCATAATTGAATGATCTAATATGTTTTACCTGCGCTGTGGAATGAAAAACTTAGAACAAGGTAAGGTCAATGTGTGCTTTACATCTACAATGTGAATGTGAAGGTAGTACACCAGTAGGCCTACAAACATCTGAGGCTGGTAGGCCTAAATCCTTTCACTAGTCACTTAATTTTTCTTCTCCCATTTATTTCAACAAACAAATATTTGTATCATTAAACTTTTCACTTTTTTACTGAATTTGGAAAATTAATTTGTTTCATAAGGCACATAAGTACATTACGTCACTTGCAGATTTGGGTGGGTAAATGGCGCTGAACTACAAATGCGCCAACTGGAAGTGAATTCCCATATGATTTTGTTATTGATATCCTTAAAGTTTCGCCAAAAAAGACGAAAGTCTCCTCTACAACTCAACAAAACGAGGGGTTGATCATGGTAAGGCCATCATTATCGCCTCGATTCGAAAGGGGATATTGTAGGCTACCGAAAGGCATTGTGGGCGTTGTAGGCGGGACAGGCGAGTTCAACTAACGTTTGGCCCAGACAAATAGTCAGGCTATTTAATCTCTAGACCAGAATGTCTGATTTTTGCCATAGCCCAGTTAGGCTTTGTATTGCCCTCATCCTCTGGGACCCATTTACGTAATTGTTTACTGTGGAATATATGTTGTATAGGCTAACTAAGGGCATACAATGCATGTAATGTAGGCCTACAGACAATAATGAGCCCTATAAAACAAAATTATAAAAGGAATTAAAATAATTCTATGCAATCATTGTTTCTGTCAACATCCTGAGTTGTCTGCCTCTGTGTTAATTTTCATCATGGACCTCCTCTTTCTCTGCAGTAGGCTAAAGGACAAGCTAATAGTCCTATAGCAATCAAAGCAAAATCAGACAAAACACCTTTACTTCACAAATATTACGATCATGTCACAATATCCACATGTATAAAATAAAATGTCAATAATATATTTTAAGAAATACATTTTTTCAAAGTGATAATTGCTATATATGTTTGGGATTGGATGTGAGCAGCTTAATATGAATCAAGTTTTCAGTGTAGCCTATAGGCAAGGCCTATTCTGCTTGAGCTCTTTCCATTTTTGCAGCTGCAATAGTCTGCTGAGCAGCAATAGCTCTCATCTTTTTCTTTGTTCTCCAAAGTTTGACTAAAATCTTAAAATATATAAATACAAATCAAGCCACATTAGACATTATTCTCCTAAACATGCATGGAAAGTGAATTAAATAAGGGCCACATCATCCTCTTCACCGGCGTATTTCAAAACAGGAAACATGTAGGGTACAGGTAGACGGTTCAAAGTGACATGTTACTCTCCAGGTCGAGGCCTTTCAAACTGTAGGCTGCATTTGTTAAAACTGTACAACACATTTTTAATTTTCTCATACAATTTTCCATATCTCACAAGCCATCCAGAGCTATTTCAGGGTGATAATCTGACAGGGGACAGAAAAATCAATCAATCTATCATTTATATCTTCTCTCTATCCATCTACCAACTCTGTCTATCATCTGTCATCTCTATCTATCGAAAACATTTCTCATTTTATGGACACACACAGACACTGTCTCAAGCGTATGGCTTTAATAGGCTTGATATGCTGTGTCCATGAAATGAGAAATGTTAAATCTTTGTATTAGAGGTAAACAAAATATATCGTTGGAAAGGTCTCGACCTACAATGTAACAATATGCCAGTGTGAGGATTCTACTGGGCTCCTACTCAGAAATACTGACCTTTGAACCTTGACCTTTGTGCATGTTTGAATGCTCATAACTCAGCTTCAAAAGGTGTTAGAAACATAGGACTAACTGTTTTGGAAAGCTCCAGGCCTAGGCTTTCATGTGATATAATACACAACTAGGGACAATGTAAAATTTGGGTGTTTTCTGGATTTCAACCATTTCATTATAAGATATTTCAAATCTGATTACATTAATGTGTAAAGCATAACATACAACACCTCACAGTACTATCAATTTTGAATGTTCAAGTTCCAATTGCTGGAAAAAACTCAAATGTTTGTAGAGAACTACATTTCCCAGAGACGCGCCATGCACTCTAATGCTGTAGTTTGCCATATTTGTAGTTTTTCTCGTTTTTGAGCTAGGGTTAGGGATATGGTCCTCAAAATATTTGTGTACTCAATATAACTTATCTGTTACAGACATAAACTGTGGGTTACAGCCGAACTTGTGGATACAGTGCAACGAGAAGATCTACGTCAAGAATCAGTATAAATAATAGTTTTTTTGTGACATATTGGCTGGTATTGTAGAAATGTGGTATTTGGGTTGGTAGTTCTGGCTGTTTGCAAATTGGGGTAGCTAAAACATAGATTTATTGGATAATATATGACATATTTAGGGAAGCCGATCTCATTATTAAACTAAAGCAATTTAATCTCACGATTTTTTTTTTTAATATGTCGTCTACTTAAGATATTTTAGCCAGAAGTGTTAAAACCGTAGCCGAACGCGCGAGATCCGCTACAACCATGCCCGGCGGAAGTCGTCTGATTTTCCGCCGCGCGGAAGTCGTACTCATGCCCCGCGGTAGTGCAGCCCAGGCGAAGAAGCCCACACTTATATTTATTGTTGTGTGTCGACTACTTCTTCCTTGGCAAAAAGTTAAAAATAAAATATGTTTTCTCGGTATTGGAGAGAACTTTTGATATGCCATTATATTTCGAGTTATAAGGAAAGGTTATTTTGATGTTTGAAATTAAAATAACATGAAAGTAATATTTCAGCGTCCATAACAATGAACTAATGGCAACGGATAAAACCGTAGTGGAAACTTCTTTGTAGCCTAACTATTAAAAGAATGATCTAAGCACATTTCTCATGTGTTACCCAAACGCAGTTTCATTCAGAAATATAGTAGGCTATGAGCATAGGCTGTAACAAGTAGCCAATAACATTGTGCGAGATGATGCAAGTGACATCAGGGCCATATAGGGCCCTGGAAATAAGTGAGACCATTGAAAATGAGTCAAATCAGCATCTCTACATTCATTCATGGAGGTCACTCTCCTCATCCCATTCTCCTCCTCGTTCTCCCTCCCAACGATCCTCTTAGTATACCAAAACAGAATTGGAAATCATGGAACTTTTGAGTGGTTTCTGTAGTTGTAAATGAGACAGGTGATAACACTAATGCTTCCATGACTAGATGAGGCGTGCCAATCTGGCAACTGAAGCCTATAATATCACTCCCTCCACCCTTTTGTCAACCCTAAACTCTGCCATGCTGAGAAAAAATATGTTCTGACAGGCAGTAAAAGACCAATCCAGGTAGACAGAAAGGATGAAAGTAATGAGACACAAAAAAAAAATGTGTGTGGCATACCACGTGGTCAAATCACACAGGCTGGTTCCCGAGAGGTAAACATGCAGATACCCAATTAACTTACTTTCAAAACAGTCCCATGCTGGAGTTCAATATAGCTGGGTTGCCTTACAGAAAGATGGCTTCGATGGATAGCTTGGTATGGGGCAAAGATAGGGAAATAGAGACATGCTGGCCGAGGCAGGAAATCACATTTAAGTTTGAAAGCATTTAATAAAATAATCTAAATTCAATATAAGATCTGCTCATCAAAATCAAATTGTTTCATGTTGCCATATGAAATCTATTAAGATGTCTAATTATTTCAGTAAACATTTTGTTAAAGCATTGTGTATTGCTGCAAGTGGGTTAAAACAAGAGACAAACGTGGGTAATGCCTACTGACATGTGGGTTATGTCTTATAGCTAGTCTTTATGCCAAGGATACATTTCACCAGCTAAAATTAAGCAAATGCTGCCATGTTGATTTTACTCACAAATGTCAAAAAAGGTCATGTCCATTTGCTAAACATAAAGTATGAAAGCTAACAATAACATGTTTCCATTCACATTAGTGATTATGACTGTTACTGCTTCCCCAAAAAGCTGGTTTGCTAGTGTTTAGTGACCAGCAACATATAAGAAAAGGACACAGAAACCAAATTTATAATTTATTATTATTTAATACAAAACAATTTATTAAACAAACTCAAAACTACAAGTGTCTAGAGGACTGGTTAAAAAAATAAAAAATAAAGGAAGCATGGACCAGCCACGCATTGGACCGTCGGATCCAGGACTTCCTCTTTTTAAATCTAACTAATAAAAAGAAAACACGAAAAAATCTAAGCTATCAGCCCTCCGGTTCATCTATCTATCTATCTATCTATAAAGCAAGAAAGCATCACGTGACCCGTGACGTGTGTCTGTCTGTGGCTCGCATATCTCTCTCATTGTTTGTCAGATCGGCCTGAGCTTCCGGATATGGCTTTCGCACGGCAGGAAGGTGTGCATCCTTGATTGATTGTGAGGTTTTTTGGACCAGATATGTAGAAGTTATATCTAAGTTTATATCATGCTGGCAGCGAATACATGCACGCACTGAAGGCCAAAGTAACGACGAGTAACTATCTGAGCGTGTCCGAGTAGTCTCCGGCTAAACCCCGCCTCCCTCTGATTTGATTGGCCGCTGCGACCAGGCGTGGGGGGAGCGGCTGAAAGCTCGAGCCCCCATGGTGGACAGACGAGCTGGGGGGACGTGTAGGAGGAGGCGGATCTAAGTGACCGTGTGGGAGTATTGATTTGGATGAGGTCAGACAGATATGGGGGGGGGGGGGGGGGGCGAGGTTATGTATGGCATTGAATGTATTGAGGAGGATCTTATATTCAATACGGTGTTTGATAGGGAGCCAGTGAAGTTGGTGCAGGATGGGGGTGATGTGACAGATGGCAGGGGTTTTGGTGATAATACGTGCAGCAGCGTTTTGGACCAGTTGGAGTTTATGGAGGAGTTTGTGGGGGAGACCAAACAGAAGGGAGTTGCAGTAATCCAGGCGTGAGGTGACAAGAGAGTGGACCAAGATAGCGGCGCTGTTGGGAGTGAGTGACGGGCGGAGGCGTTTGATATTTCGAAGGTGAAAGTAGGCGGACCGGATGGAGTTGTTGATATGGGTATGGAATGATAGGGTGCTGTCGAGGACGACACCCAGACTCTTAACCTGAGGGGAGGGGGAAACTGAGGAGTTGTCAATGGAGAGGGTGAAACTGGGTTGCTTGGTGAGTGTAGATTTGGAGCCAATGAGGGCTATCTCGGTTTTGTTGCTGTTAAGTTTGAGAAAGTGGGAGGGGAACCAGGATTTGATTTCCTGTAGGCAGGCACAGAGGGAGGGGGGTGGGAGGGTGGATGAAGGTTTGGAGGAGACATAGAGCTGGGTGTCGTCCGCGTAGCAGTGAAAATGAACGTTATGTTTACGGAATATTTGACCAAGTGGGAGGAGATAGATGATGAATAGGATGGGGCCAAGGACAGAGCCCTGGGGAACCCTGGAGGAGAGGGGGGAGGTATGGGATGACAATGATTTTAACTGAATTAATTGAGTGCTGCCAAAGAGATAAAAATGGAACCAGTCTAGGGGTGTGTCGGATATACCAATGGAGGCAAGTCGGTCGAGGAGGATGGAATGGGAAATGGTGTCAAAAGCTGCTGTCAGATCAAGGAGGATGAGAATGGATAAATGTCCAGAGTCAGCTGCCATCAGGAGGTGTTGGTGATTTTTATGAGTGCTGTTTCTGTGCTGTGACGGGGGCGGAAACCGGATTGTACCTGTTCATAGAGGTTATTGTTGGAGAGGTGGGCCTGAATCTGTGATGCGACTACTTTTTCCAGAATTTTTGAGATAAATGGCAGGTTGGAGATGGGGCGGAGGTTATTGAAAATGTTGGGGTCTAAACCAGGTTTCTTCAATAGCGGTGTAACAGCAGCAGATTTGAACTGGGATGGGACGGAACCAGAGGTGAGAGAGGAATGAATAATGGCTGTTATCAGGGGTAGTAGAGAGGGAAGGGAGGCTATAACCAGGGAGGATGGCAGGGGGTCAAGTTGGCAGGCAGATGGTTTGGAAGTCCGGATGAGTTTTGTTAAGTAAGTCGCTGAGGGGAGTTGAAAGCAGGAGAGAGGTACGGAGAGGGGGGGGGATTGGGAACAAAGGGAGGCGGATGCGGATGACTAGACGTGTGAGGGGTCAGTTGCTGGTGGATGGTGGATATTTTAGAGTCAAAAAATGCCATTATGGAGTTACAGTGGTCAGTGGAGTAGAAGTGTGGTGGAAGGAAATCAGGGGGGCGGAGAGAATTGTTGACCACTGAGAACAGGGCCCTGGTATTCCCAGCACCAGAACTGATAATATCTGCAAAGTATTGGGATTTGGCAGATGAAATGGCTAATTTCAGTTAGCGTGTCAATAGCATTTTCCATTTAAACTAGCACGGTCTCGGATAGCTCTGATACCGGTGAATGTAAACATGATCGCTTACACAGAATGTTTTAAATTCGTTAGAAACTATAACACCTAAACAAGCTAGAGACTATGTAAGATGCAAAAATGCCCTTCATTTTTTTTGGAAAGATAAATGCTGCTGCCTTCAAGCTGCAATTAGCAATAAAAAAAAAATTCACCTGCTTTGCCCATAAAGAATAGAGGATTATATGGCGCAACACATATTAAAGAAAGAACAAGTCACATTGATGAGTGATGTGACAGCCATTTCAATGACTGTGTGACACTTATGTGTAGGCTACATCTGTTTATGTGTCCCACTTTGATAGACGGGTTACAATTAAGCATGCATAAGCTATTGCTCCTACGGGCACTGCACTAGTATTTTTACAATTCTTCCTCAGAGAATTCTTCACTGCTCTTGTCCTGTTCGCTCTCTTCACAATCTTCGATACCTTCCTCCAGCATGAGAAAGGAAGGATCTGTGACGACATGTGTATAGGTTCTGGTCACTGTGCCCAGTTTCCTCTGCAGAATGTGTTTCTTCTGTAAAACACAGCAGTGCAGTCCCTTGTCTCCCTCTTCTGTCAGCCCTCTGGGAGAAGCTAAAGTAAGAATTGTAGAAAAAAAGTTAAATAAATTACTGAATTACTTTTCAGCTTTTAACAAACATTTGGACTTAACATGCTTTACATGTCAGCGATTCTGGAGTAAGCTTGTTGTCAAAATCAGCGGAAAATTCAGGAGATATTCAAGCTAGGTTGTGTAAACTGGCATGTTTTTAGCTGCGGCGGATTCTTTGTTTACATACCAGTTAACAGAGCCTATGCTGTGTATTAACAGAGGTTTTTTTTCTTTTCAGTGCATACAGTACTGACAGCAGATCTTGAAGAGATATTCACCGAGTTGTGATTTTGACATCAGGCAATCTAAGGCCAGTTCACACCAAATATTTGGGACGGAAAAACTTGAAACTAGCCGGACTGCAACGTTCTGAAAATGAGCAGTTCACACAGCTGCAACACAAACGCTCTCGCACAGTTAAGAGCTGTAACAGCATCAGCACCCCGCACTCCATGTACATGCGTCCCGTTATATAAATTAGGTTTTTGTGGAACATACTGTGGTTCTCAAGGTCCTCTTTGGCCTGGAGAAGGAAATTGTCCAGTTTGTCCAATGACCTTCTCAGATACTGACAATGCTGGGTCATTTCCTTCACAACGATTGATTTCTCCTCTTCCAGACGCCTGACAAGCATGACCTGGTCAAAGAGACGCCTCTTGGAGCGGAGGCTTATCACTGTTTTGAAAAAACAAACACAGATGTTACAAAATCAAAACACTAAAAATGTTAAAAAATGGTTTCCCCATTTGCCAGCTCGTAAGTATTATGAGGAGGCTCACAATGGTTTAATTGGTGGCTACCATTGCAGCTAACTATTAAAACCTATTGTAAAATCAATAACTGAATTTTTCCCTTTTTGTTAGTTGGAGGGTTAGTGGGGATCAACTCTCTCGAAACAAAAACACACATGAGGAGGAGAGCAGCTACAGTAAAACAAATATGAAGTACAATATAAAAGGTTTTTCAATCGAGCATGGTATGAACAACGAGTACACCCTAAATAAGCCAGTACCAGTAATTTATCAATCTTTCAACAAATATAAACATGTTTCATCTGCCTATCTAGCAGTGTCCCATCCATTTTACTCTCAACAAGCTTCCCTACTATTTCCAGACGATTCAGCGCTTAGCTAATAGTATTGAGGCTCAGATGTTTGTACGATATCTAACTTCGCTTACCATCTCCTTGTGCTTCCCAAGGCAGCATGACGTCATCAGAGAGACTGCATGCTGCTTCATTGTCGATTTTATCTTCACTAGCAACAGTGGTGTTGTAGTGCAGTATCCTCTCTTGGAGTTTCTTTTTTAGCTCTCCAAGTCTCCTTCTTTTCCTCTGCCTTGTTTGGTTGCTGTCTGTAATATGACAATAGTAATTACAAAAAAGATTTTTGGCGAAAAATGAAACTAAACCGTAAGAAAAACTTAAGTGACATATTAGCAAATACCGTTTTGTCTGTAGAGGTCATGCTTTTTTCTTCTGAGAGAGTAGATAATCTCGTCAATTTCTCTCTGGAGCTCCTCCTGGCTACTATGAGCTCCATGTCTCTCTTAAAAAAAACAAGCAAAGATGATCATTAAAACACAGAAACCAAAAGTATGGCAAGGCAGTACAAAATGTACACATCAGCCATCATCTTACATACCAGTGGTAGCCCATTGCTTGACTTCTAACACCCACTGCTCTGTTTCCTCGAGTGAGATGTTGAGATCTTGTTTGAGACTCTCAAGGTTGGCTGCCTCCACTTCTGCCCTCTGTGTTGTCTTTTTAGAATATTACAAAAGACACAAATGCATTAATAAACCTTAAGGTGTAATCTGTAGTTTACGTTTAATTTCACCAAGATTTGACCAAGATTTGGTGCCATTTGATATTTGGGCTTGTTTTTATTCATAATCTATCTGCTGTTTGTTTCGTTTTATGTTTTAATCTTTGCTGTATCATTTTCCTTAACCAACATAAGTCAAAACTACAAACTACTTACATGTAAAAGTGAAATGACAAATGTAAAAGTTAACATACAATGCAGAAATCTTACTTTGACAAATCTCTTTGCCAGTGTCTTGTGGAGACTGTCCACCTTCCTGTGGTTCCACCCGATGGCAAGCACAGTAATCATGTCGGATCTTCCTGTAAAAACAAAACAGAAGACATACATTGAAATCAATTCAATTCACATCTTGGATCATGTCAAAGCATACAATCATCCTTTAACTAACCTGACTTGGTCATGTACTTTGTGGTGAGGGCTGCCCTTGATAGGAAGCTGTTGACCTGCTCCACCTCCTCTCCAACAGTATTTCCTGCTCCATCCTGGCTTCTGCCCCCCCACCTCACCTGCTCCAAAAACAAACAATAGGATCATGCCATTAAGCATTTCAAATCGTATTGATTTTATTTTTTTGCATCCTCAATTAACATTGATGCTAAGAGCTAATTCAGTAAAATAATTCAAAGAAACAATGTAATTTATGATCTTAAAGTAACATTGATTAGTTTCTAAAACACCTGAAGATTAAGAGCATCATAGTAATATTGTTTATCTTTGTTTGTTTTAACTGACTACCTGTTTATCTTTTATACTTAATTTAACCCTTATGTTTTTACTGCACCCTGTACCCTTTGCGATTCTGCATATTGTTTGTTACTTTTAATCTCGTCATCAGTGCTAATGAGGGAAACTACAGTGTCCCTTGAGTATACATAAGGGTTGATTGATTAAATATTTCATGCCAAGCGACTATAGGTATATGTTTCTCAAAAACAATTGAATTGCACACTGTACCTCACATTTGCCAGTGTGAGCCTTGGCATGCATTACAGAGAGAAAAGGCTTCATCTCTGTAAGGGATCGGAGTTCAGGCAACTTGTCTGCCATCTTCTCCAAATATGGCCAATACCTGTAATAGGAAAGGCAGTAGTATTTCAGATGCATGTTTGCATAAATGCAAATAGAGAACCCTATACCTAGGAAATGACCAGTACAAACCCAGCAACCAAAAAAAGAACACCATGTAGCCATCTTTATAAGGGATGCACAAGAGTTAAGAGTTATTTTAAGTGTGTCTTTTGAAAGTTTATTGTTGCTCAAAAATGTAATGTTCAAGTCCAAGTGCTAAAATAACCATGTTAATATTTTCAAGGCCTTTAATACTGGATAAAATAAACATCAATGAAAAATTCAGTTATGATTCAGCAATGGTTATGACTACCTGCAGGTAAGGTCCATGCAAAAGAAGGTTATATTTGCAGCTTGAGCCAGCTCTTTCTGCAGGAACATGGGATAGGCATAGATCTCCCCACGGTAGTGGTTCAGGCCTTGCAGCAACATTCCATGCCTGCACACAGCTATTTGCAAGCCCTCCTCATCTACCTTGGCCCTGGACTTCTGGGACGTTTCCCTTCCTGCTGTGAATGTGGCTGGCCCACAGACATCACGACCAGTCCTCTGAAAGTAAATACAATCTGTTACATGTAGTACTAGGATAGATGAAAAATAAAGTAAAGTGAGATAAAGAAAACCTTACACTCAACATCTGGCTTCTGATCTGGTCTACAAAGGCAGACACTTTAGCATCTTCAGCTATGAACAGTCCTTCAAAAAGCGATGGTTCATCAGTCCTGTTAATTGAGAATAATTTGTTATCACACATGTCAAAATGTAAGAAAAAGAATGATTGCTAAAAGTGAATAACATCCTTAAAGATGTTTGGCATTGAAGTGGTCCATGAAGAGAAATAAAACGTTACTGAAGTATTTAAAGGTGCAGTGTGTAATATGACATCATCAAGAAAGTTCTACAAAGTTCTAGAATGCAAAACTCCCTGGGTAACCCCAACCCTTTCGAATAATAACAGAAGCTACAGTGGCCTTCAAGGACAAGAACAATTCTACATTTTAAACAATGCACCTGATGACATTCCAACTATGACACTTTCAAGATGGCGACAATAGGCCTCGGTCCAAAATATGCAGAAATATGGACATATATGAGACCCCTAAGGGAAAAAATTATAATTCAAAACATTGTTTTCAGCTATTATGCACTAAATTAAATGTACTTATGGATATTATAATTACTTTCTACAAAATCTGCTAGGAAATAAAACCCCAAATTCTACACACTGCAGGTTTAATGGACTGTCATTGTACTTCAACATCACAAGATGGTTTCAAATTGGGTGATGTGTTGGGTTTAAAGTATTAACTTATGGTGAATGTGGAACATATAAGCATTTTAATACACTGTATAACATTACGTTCTGTTTGTAATTCCATGAATATAATTAGGTTTTTGATTGCTTACAATAGTTTTCAAGTTCTGATAATGAAAACATGACATGAGACAAATTATTGAATTTTTAACTGTTAGAGTGAATTTAATATATCATTAATTTTAATGGAAAAATGATTCCACTCACCCCTTGGACTTCTTGAAGCGGTAATGCTTTCGATTTCCATCTACAGATATAGCCAGCATGTCTGGTGTGCATGCTGGACATTGGAAGGGCTCAACCAGGCAGAGATCTTCTTTCTTGAAATTGCAGAAAGCAAACTCTCGAAAGACTCTGTGGAAGGTATCGCCACAGATATGGCCCGTCTGTAAAAACGATGGTATTACTTTGGTTAATACTTTCCGTAATCAAAGATTAGAATATCAAGAATCCTGCAAATAAAAAGAAAGTTCTTACCCGTCCTGTGCGAAGGGATCGATGTTCAAGCATTTTGATGAATGCTTGTTGAGACAAAGCTGGGCTGGCTAACTTCATCTGCTCAAATGATGTGAAGACATCAAACTTGTACAGGAGTTGGCAACTGGTTGTTGCTGGCCAGTATCTGCATCCGAGCAAGTCACTAATACCTGGAGTCCATTTGCTAGAACAACTTGGACAGCACACAGCAGGCAAGCACAATTTGTATGGACCTGAAAACAGACAAACCTATTATTTGAACATGTTCTATACAACACAGCACAAAAAGGATAAGAGTCAACATTTTACATGCTTGACGTCACATCACCTATAAATTACAAAAGGAAGAGGCACCATACCGTTGATAGTCACCAAGACAGTCTGCTTTCCAGGGACAATGGAAAAGTCTTGGTTTGGACCACAGGAGCAGATTTGGGTTGGTGGAGGAATCGGAAGAAGGCACACTGCAGTAAAGAAAATGTCTGGACAGTTATGACATATAATCAAAAAGTACAACACATTGAAACAGTTAAAGGAAACTTTGGACATATTATATTCTGCACCTGCAGATGTTGCACTACACATCATGAAAACAGTGTGAGGGTAAATCTACTATTTCTTTGTATGTACCTTGTTCACCAAGTTGATGTTGGCCACCTTCACCGGACACCACAAAGAATGTGGGGGGAATGGGTTCGAAAAAACCATCAATCATGGCCTCTCTGTCATGGAAGATGTTTTTCCTGTGGATGGTCACGTCACATGCTGAACAGAGAAACTGAGTTCCTGAGGCAACACAGTCGAGGCACCGGACCACAGCGTCAACAGTTTGGCATTGCTGACAGCGATGCCTGTTCACAGTCTCTGCTGCCAACATGGAATTCAGAAGCTCTGGCATTGCAGCCCTGAATTTTCTTTCGCAGATTGTTTGTCTTCTGGTCCATGCAGACATGGTGGGTGTCTCCTCCTCTTCTGCTGATGCAGGGACAGTGACAGAACTCAGCAGATTTCTGAGTGTCTGAAGATGTTGATCTAATATGATATATATATAAAATAAAAGTGAGTTAGAAAAATTGTTACTCGATTCATTGCTCAGGTTGACTGTATTTAAAATGTCACAATTCAATATGCGCACCAAGACTTGGGACTTCCTGAGAAATGTCAGCCGTCTGCGACTCCCCAACATCTAGGAGTTCCCTACGGGCAACAGGCTGAGCTGAAAACACAAATATGGTAATAAAAAAAAGGAGTTAGAAAAATTGGTAAATCATTCATTAAAATGTCACAATTCAATATGCTCACCAAGACTTGGGACATTCTGAGCAATATCAGTCGTCTGCGACTCATCCACCCAAGGGGGTTCCCTAGGGGCGACAGACTGAACTGAAAACACAAATATGGAAAAAAAGGAGTTAGAAAAATTGGTAAATCATTCATTGCTCAGATTGACTGTATTTAAAATGTCACAATTCAATATGCGCACCAAGACTTGGGACATCCTGAGAAATATCAGCCGTCTGCGACTCATCCACCCAAGGGGGTTCCCTAGGGGCGACAGACTGAACTGAAAACACAAATATGAAAAAGTAAAAATTATTGTTGACCAAAGGCATTCAAAATTATGAATGACAGTGTAACTAACTATTTAATATTGCTGACCAGATCGATTCTGCCGAAAATGTTGGGGTACGATGTTCCCATCCTGGTCCCTCTTCCTCCACGTAACACTGGAGCCTCCAGTCCCCCGTCGGTTTCTTGGCTTCGAAGGCTGAAAGTAAAAACAAGGATGATATCATAATCATATCAACATAATGTTCAGGTTTGTGCAGCAGAAGTGTTTTTTTTAAATCAAAAATGGATTGAGGTTAAATCCCATAATGGAGAAATAATAGAAAAGTTTTTACTCTTCTGGCTGCTAGCACATCTGCCAAGTCATTCCCCGCCTTCAGCAATTCCTGCAGTTCACTAAAGTGCTCAGAAGACATTGTTAGACAAAACAAACAAACAAAAAACACAACAACAACAATAACACCACAATAAAAATGTTTGTACTGTGTAACACAGAATAACAAAGTGGCCCTAAAAAGGGCCGTTGGCTTTCTCGTATTTTCTATATCAAAAGGTGCTTGGATTCACAAAGACCTGTAAAAAAACAAAACACAAAATGAGTTGTATAATCATGCTTTTAATTGCTGCCACTGAATTAAAAATACTTCTTAAAGGGACACTGTGTAACATTTTAAGTAATTCATTAGCTCAAATCAATATCCTCATTCATAAATATGTCCTCATTGGTGTAAAATCACCTCTGCCAATAATTGGAATTATCCTCCTGAGCGGAGAATTACAAATATTAATGTCACATTTTGTCCATTGAGCGGGCAAGTCGTATGGAGGAATCCATGTTTTTGGAATGTCATCAGGTGCATTGTTTAAAATAGAATTGTTCTTGTCCATGAAGGCCACTGTAGCTTCTGTTATTATTCAAAAGGGGTGGGGTTACCCAGGGAGCGTTGCATTCTAGAACTTTCTTGATGATGTCATATTACACAGTGTCCCTTTAAAGGGTAACTGCACCCCCTGTTTGAGCGTACTGCACAATTTTGAAAAATGCACTCAGACCATGGATTCTAAATTCTGTTTTAGAACCATTGTTTTTAAACATTCCGACATCAGCAGGCCGACTTTCGGGAGGGAGGGGGGCGCGCGGTGTCTGTGAAGAAGGCGGGCTAGCTGCTAGCTGTCACTCAGGAAGATCTGAATGACATGACTTCCTTGAAAAATCGAGTGACACAAAGTTTAACGGCACTGTCACTACACAATGTGAGCTCTTATGCCACAGACAAATAGGCCGTCTGAGGTGGAGGAGTTTTTTTTTTATTCTAAATTGTTGGCAGGCAATTCAAAAGTAGATGATGTGTCTTTCGTAGTGTTAGGAGACAGAGTAGCGCAAGTGAGTGAGCGGCATTGTGTGTATGTGTGAGCGAGGAGAGCGAGTGGTAGCGTGTCTATCAAGTGAAGTAATGAAAGAGTCCAGGTGTGTGCGCGTGCAAGCAAGATAATGCAGACACACTGCCAGTAGAAGTGAAGGGTGTTAACCCCCGAAATAACATCCTTCGAGGGATGGTATAACAGTAGTAGCTCATGGACCTTTAAAGGGCGTGACCAGCTCGGCTGCGACATGATGACGCACAATCGCACATTAAGACAAAATGTGCTTAATGTGCGTCATTTTTCGAACCCAAAGATAAAACTTTTTTTTTTACAAATCTTAGTAAAGCTCTACAATAATTTCCAATACAAAACATTTCTTAAATTGCCGATATTTAACATATTGCAATTTTTTTCAATATTAACACCAGCATACATGTGTTCCTTAACAACATAGTCATTTAATTCAGCTTCTATCTCAAAAAACAAGTAATAAGGTGCAGTTACACTTTAATGCAGAGTAAATTACAAAAGATATTCCAGAGGAATAAATAGTTTGTGTTCAAAACCTCAGAGTATACTTACAACCAGGGCCCATGATAACAGATAAGTTGCCAGACTCTTGACAACTTGTGTGTATACATCTGAAAGCACTAATATGGACCATGCACGCTTTTATTTGACTTTCATATTAAATTAGAAAATAACAAGAGACCTAAAATGTATTCAGTTTACTGATTTCAGTTCAGCATATCTACAACTGCATGTTTTTCCTTTATGATAAACAGTACATTTTCACAGAATTAAATTTAGTAATGTACATAGTTTAAAACGTGCTGTGAGCAATTACCAATCAAAATAGAAAATAATGCATTAAAAATAATAACATCATTATTCCTGGCTGTTAGTTCCCTATTTACTTGTCTTTTTCATCATGCTGCTTTTAATTTTATGATGGCTGTTAACTTAGGTATTGTATTACGTTTATTGCTTCTTTTAATGCTTCTTTTAATTACATTGATATGATGGATGTTATATTGGAAATAGCACCAGCTAGCTAGGTAGCTGCATCCAATAGCTGCCACGTTAGCATGGCACGTTAGCATGTGAGCTAGCCCCATCCTAAAAGGTAATAGTAAAATAACTTCAGTGGCATCCGCAACTGATTGTGTCAAACGCATCTACACACGACCACGGAAAATCAGGAAGATGACAACAGAAAAGCACGCAAATAACCCATAGATAAATAACCATATAAAATGTAAAACACTAAGCAGCCAACTTACCAGGACCACGATGATCAGCAAAATGGGCCGAAATGTGCGCATTTGCCCCCTCCCTCTCTTGTTTCGTCGCACATTGATTAGTAAAAGAGGTCAAAGGTATTATATTAGCGCGAACTGAGACGTTAGATTGACGTTATTTACACAACCGCTAGGGGGCCACCACATGTGAAACGTAAACATAAGTCGTAATATGTGGCGGAACAAACGACCTATGCGGTCGTATTTTCTGAGAGGACAGGCTGTTCCTGCTGTGTCTGCAAACGACGCTGGTGAGAGCAGTGTGAGTGAAACATAACAGTTAAGGTGTGTGCCTTAAAACCCCCCAAAAAAGCTAGAGGTGCTGACAAATGTTAAAAGGCCCCACAGAGCTTAAGAGTTGAAAATATGGGTTATAATTATTCTCTGTGGGTTTATCACAACAAGGGCCCCCTTTCACATTACATGTAATCCGACCCATTATTAATATGGTATATATTTACATTTTTGTTTCCATGTACTGTATATTACTAATGTCCCTCTTGTTTGTATATTTGACAAACAAGACCTGCAAGACTATAACTGCATTACATGTGAACAGCTCTCTACAAGAACCCTTGCTAAGTCTGGCAGGGAAACCCCATGGCTTCGGGGCTCCTTCACTCGTTCATGTCAGTCCCAGTGGGAGTTTACATAGCTGTTAATAGGTCATTTTTTTTCATCCGTCTCACATGTTCCTGTTGATTTAGATGAAAACAACGCTTCCCAGAAACCTCCCATGTGATCTACTATAAATATCTTCCATACCCTCTGTACTTTATGCCAACACAATATGTATGCTTATAGTCAAACCACTCTGCTGTCTTTGGTGTAGCTCAGATTTCTAGCCCTTTTAAATCCTCGTGTCTGAAAAGAAAAGGTATCTCTCTCCCTCTCTCTCTCTCTCTCTCTCTCTCTCTCTGACCCACTCTCTCTCTCTCTTTTTGCATTCAGGTAATAGTTCATTATCCATGCAATTTCTGCACCCATCCCCTCCGCATGATCCTCGGCTTACTGTATATAAATGTGAGGTTGAGAAGAATGGCAGCTGATACCACAGCCATCAGCTGCGTCTGTAATTGAAATGGTAATTTTTTCTGATACAGGATGATGACCTGTGTTCAGCCAGAAATCCCTGGGCCCTTATTGGATAATGAACAGGTAGCCTATTGGCAGAATCACTCACAGTACATTCATAGACGAGGGCTGTCCATCAGTGTGGTGTATATCAGGGCCGGCGGTAGCCAGGGGCCAGGGTGGGCCGTACCCACCCAATCAAACAAAGTTTTTGGTTAGAGTCTGCAACAGACCTGAGAGTGGGGTGAAAGTTCACCTTACAGCAGGACAACTACCCTAAACATACAGCCACATCTACAATGGAATGGTTTAGATCAAAGCATATTCATGTGTTAGAATGGCCCAGTCAAAGTCCAGACCTAAATACAATTGAGAATATCTGGAAAGACTTGAAAATTGCTGTTCACAGACACTCTGCATCCAATCTGACGCTGAATCTGAAGCTTGAGCTATTTTGCAAAGATGAACGGGCAAAAATGTCAGTCTGTAGATGTACAAAGCTGGTAGAGACATACTCAAATAGACTTGGAGCTGTAATTGCAGCGATAGGTGGTTCCACAACGTATTTACTCAGGGGGGCTGAATACTTTTGCACGCCACACTTTTCAGTTTTTTATTTATAAAAAAAAATTTAAATCATATTTCATTTTCATTCCACTTCACAATTATGCGCCACTTTGTGTTGGTGTATCACATGAAATCCCAATAAAATAAATGTACGTGTGTGGTTATAACATGACTAAATGTGGAAAAGTTCAAGGGGTATGAATACTTTTTCAAGCCACTGTATATGCCGACGAATGCACACACTTCACACCAGTGTGTGTATTGGAGTGTGAATTTAGATCTGCGTCTTCCTCCTCTCCTCCTCTCTAAATGTCTCTTCTTTTTTCATCACACATCAGTTATGGCTTGGCTCTGATCTGCTTATAGATTGTGAAAAATGCTTTACTTAGATTCAGTGTAAGTATGTCTTTAGCAGCTCTTTACCAAAAGGACAATGTGCGGGTGAGCGTGGGTGTACATGAAGGTGTGCCTGAAGGCGACGTGTTTAATTATTTGTATAAAATTAGTTTCGCAAGATTCTTGAATGTCTCTTTTCAGTTCAATTATGTTCCCAGAGCAACTCTCATCTTCCCTCCGCCTCTGTTTGGCATGTGGCCTGAGAGGCATGTGTGGTGTTATTTGTTATCTTTGACAGGTAGCTTTGTGCTTTAGTCATTTGAAACATTGTTTTAATTGCCTCACATTGCTTTGATTGGAATACGGGTGGCCAACCCAAACAATCAACTCATAGTGACCATGCTATTTCTTCAGCGGTTCTGTCTCTGTTTGGTCACGCGCACACACACACACACACACACACATACTCCTCAATATGTTATTTCTGACCATAAAAACATTACTCAAACTCGTGACTCAAACTACTCATTTACTCTGCACCGTGTGTGTCCAGTGTCCAGTGTCCAGTGTTGTAACTCTCTACTTGTCTCTCAGCATACCTCATTCAGCTATAGGATGTGTTGTAATGTAAATAAGCCAGGATGAGACTACAGCCAGGACCAGGAAGCCAGGCAGGCGCTGACTGGTACGGGAGGCAGGACAAAGTAACGTGAGGGCCCCAACACAAAGGCAAATCAGGCATTAAAGGAAGGGCCACCACAGCTGACATTATTTGCACAGTAATTGGTTGTTTTTGTCTCCATCAAATGGGGCCTGTCAATGAATACATGTTAATTCCAATAGTGATAAGGAACACATAGGAACTTCAGGAGGCAGACCACTGATAAGAGATGCCACTGCATTCTTCCATTGCCTTCATTACTTCTTATCATTTCACAGAGGAGAGGCTGATATTGATATAAGCATACAGAGACTGTTTAATGTCCTGGCCTGGCAAATAAATGCCGGATTGTCCCCTTGAAGTTTTTAGGAAGCTCCCCGACTTTGAATACAGAAAATATTCCCAGGAATATCCGTGAACTTTTATCGCAGCGTTGCATTTGTGGTTAGAGCTGACACACGTCGTCTGGCGGTTAATGTTTATTTCCGAGGTAATTGCCTCTGAAGGCAGGGTGGTAGGGATTTCATTAGTTCCCATTGCCCCTGTCTCCCAGCAAACATTTCATCTGGACTCATTTAGCATCAGACATGACACATCAGAGAGACTGTGCTGCCAGCGTTCAGGCTGTTACTCTGCCAAGGTCAGCCCTCACCAGAATAACCTGCCAAAGCTGAGTGCTTCTTTTGTATCTAGTCTTAAAAAAATCTGCTCACCTTTTTATTTTATTTTTTTAGTGGTGTACAATTGCCTTCAATGGAATATTTAGTCCCGCACATCGAAATAAAAAAGTAAAAAGGGGCTTCTCATGCTTTGTGCAGGACTGTGCTGCATAGTCAAAGGGTTAAAATTGAATTGAATTCTTATTTGGAATTTATTGTAGGTCTCCTCAAAGTGCTCAAATAGTCTAAAATCGGTTCTCCTTCCTTCCTTCAGAATAAAGATAAAAGAAAAGTCAGATGTACTATCTGTACTCTTCAATCACTTTGTATTTATGAACAGCTTTGTGAGTATGCCAAAAAAACAACAACACACACATAGCTTTTTCCTATTAAATATATATTGGAGCACTCGTCGCTTTTATATGGACATTCAAAATTAATTGTTTTTCTCTTCTGTTTTGTAAAAGTATCAATCCCATGCGATGTCTTGACTTGACTCAGATTATTTTGCTTGTCTTGTTTGGAGGCGGCTTTGACATGCATTGTCTGAATTGCAACATTTCTATTAGAATGCCTATGTGTCTATTTTCACTACTAACTGGGCATCGTCCCAGCAATATGGCTTTCAGACTGCATTCAACCATGTACATCCAACTTTGACACCCAGAGGCTTACGGCGGTCTGAGTGGTAGTCTGACTGGCAGAGGAGGGGGGAGAGGGCTTTTAATCATTCATTCATTTTAGGCTACCAGTGCCCTCTGGCGGTCCTCAAAGCAGCAGTTACCCAACTTTTCCCCATATCTTCCTCAGCTAGTCTAGCTATTAATAGCTTAGTGCCGCTTCAGCTGCAATTGTTATTCCTGCCTGGCTGCATGCTGCGCAAAAGGATGTCACATGTTTATCAGACCAGAAATATTGTGCATCTCTGCTCTTTGGAGGAGGAACTTTGAGAGAAAGTCTCCTCTGAATCCAGATGTCCTCCTATTTTTCTAACAACTTTTCTCGATCTGTGGCGACCTCTTTGACCTCTTGGGACAGACTGATGCACTTAAACAGTTACGCTAAGTGTGTTTACCGCTGCTGAAGCCTGTGGAAACCACTGGGAGTGTTTACTAATGTATTAGTTCATTAGATCTTTGTACACCATGTACACTGTGACATGAATCATTATGCAGAGAGTTGCTGATTGATTGATCACTTCCCATGCACATGCACATGCACATGCACATGCAAACTAAAAACGTATTAGCTTTGTTTAAAACCTCAAAGGGTTTGCATTAGTTACTATGATTGAGTCTGCATAATTAGGACACTACATCATCTTAATTCAAATAGCCCAGTTGCCCTGGTGAACTGTCCATTTTCCTGGAAGTCTGACAACTCATGAGAATAGCCACTGTGCACTGTGCACAGATTTTGTTTTGCCTTAAAAAAAAAGTTCTTCATGTAAAATCAAATAGGGGAGAACGGGGTAATCTGAGCCACTTTTTACATTTGCTCCCCTCTAAGCGAGCTAAAATTATTTATCACTCAAATTTACACATTTCCCATTAATTCAGGATGTTTCCTAGAAATGGGCATTAGCAGAATTTTTTCAAGACAAAGGGCAGTGAAAATATGATTGTTTTAAAAAAAGTTGTCATTTACCACAGCTGTGGGGTAAACTGAGACAGACCAGAAAAATCAAGGGGGTAAAGTGAACCAGCTGGGGGTAAACTGATCCACTTGCTTTTTCCACTCTGAAACTATACCATAACAACACATATTGTAATAGTTAGAATCCTGAAAGCTAACCACACATTCCAGAACTAATGTCGGACTAGTAAAATAATGATGTTTGGTCAATTAAGCAAAGCAAATTTTCTAAACACTTGAAAGTAACTCTGAACAAAATCAAATACAACTTATTATAATTCAAAAGGTTTTAATAAGATTCAAATGAAAGATAGAACCAGTTAGATTAGAACACAGTCTGGGGGTCAGAACACAGGACCCTTAGAGCCAGCTTGTGTCTGGGGGTCAAAGCATAGGAAAATCAGAACCAGCGAGAACAGCCTGGGACTCAGAACACAGGAGAAGACCCAACTGGATTATAACATCAGCCTGTCATACTCTAGTCTACAACTAGGCCTACTCTACATTCCAGCCCTGAAGGTTACAGGGAAAGATGAGAAGGTGCTCTTTCCGTGTGGTTGCCCCAGGTCGTCTTCCTGGTGTATTTCCTTGGCATGATGGCTTTTCTACAATGTGTATGACATTGAAATAAAACATATGTTATGTAATATTACATTACATATGTTTAAGACTAAACTTAACTTGTGCCTCATGGTGGGGGAAAGTGAGACAGTGTCTCACTTTCCCCCACAGTATTTGGCTCACTTTCCCCCATCACCACAATTTGAGAAAAAACTACCTCTCTCAGCAATACAGGCTAATCTTCGGTTATCATCATCACATGGTTTCATATGTTGGTAGTTCATCAACATGTATTATAGAAGTTTTTCTACGTGAATACATTTGCTTTGGCACAACAGTTGATTAAGTTGACAGCAAGAAAATGTACTTTTACATGCAAAATACCTATTTTGGTGAAAAAAACATGCTTACAACATCACCATGAGGTCCTCTCTTTCAGGGCCATGGGGAAATGAGAGGGGCTTGAAAACATATATCTCACATGACCACAAATGTTTTCCGTTGCCTAGATACAGGGGGTGGCTCACATTACCCGATGCCTCAGATTCCCTCGTTCTCCCCTATAATATAAAATAATGAATATAAAATCAAATAAAACTCAGCCGAAATACATTATATATATTTGATAGTGCATCATTCTATGCCGTTGACACTTAATGAGTAGTAGCCTATATATTTGACTCAGTTACAGTCTGCTCAGTATATAGGCTACCAGCAGTCGTCACATTGTTTTGTCATCAAGATGGTCGAACAGGGAGCCATTAAGGGCACAGTGACTTCAAGTGACCTTAACAATAACAGAATAAACCATTTTGTTTAATGTGCCCTGTCAACATGCTACGCTGTCAATAAATACCAAAGAAGGGTTGTGTTGTGTGCCATTGCCAAGAAAAGGTGAAAGGTTTTAACAACTGTTTTTACATTTTTCAGAGATGTGTTTTGAACTTGTCCTTTTTGCTGTAAATTTGATTCATGTTTAATACGTGGGGATATTTTATTCTGATTTAGCTTTGACATATAGTGGACTTAAGGGCTACTTGTTAACACAGTTTATGAAACTGCTTGTGTAGATGTGATCGTCAGCACATAGATAGATAATGTGATGTGTTTGAATGCACTCTGCAGGCAGCTTAAAGAACTGCAACAGGCAGGCATGTGGTTTTAGCACTTGGAATTGTGCACTCTAGAGATGACATTTAGGCCCTTTCTATTGCAACAACAATCAATAACAAATACCAACATTTGAAAAGTTTGTACGCAGAAAAAAGGATTTATGTACTGTAAATTTCATTAGCCACTGTGACCCTGTTCAGGCGAAGTATGATGAATTTGGAAAGCTTTGAAAGCCTAGGCTTTAATCATAGACTATTTGGGGTAGCCTATTGATTTGAGGTGCTGTGTATTGCGTTATAGCCTATACAAGATAAGGTGTAGCCTAATTGTGCCTCTGAAAGAATGGTGTAAGAACTATCTGTTGTCCTCTCCTACAATATCTATATTATAGTAGGCTTTTGGATTTAATTTAATTAATCTATTTAGGTTTTTTCCATGGATTTCTTCTTCTTTTGTCTGATTGATACAGACCACAGACTACACGCACCAGACTAAACTTGGGTGCAGTACGCTCCCGTACAGCAGGTGGCAGTATAAACTTCAGCTTTCAGTTTGGCTGCCACATTTGCACAAGGCGAAGAGTATTTCATAATATTATTGAGGAGTATCGGTCAGTCATGTAAGTGAGTGGATAGCACATTTTATCTGACATTTGAACATAACAGTGCGAACTTTCTCCAGATATAAGAACGACGACAGGGCACGGGGAAATGTTACACGAGGCGCCTCAAAGAGATGTACGAGTAGACAACCTGCTAGGTTTTTGTAAAGATATAGCAGCCTAGCATCACACAAATCACCTGCAGTTTGACGTCAGGGTTTTAGTGGACTGTGTATTTCAACTAAGAAGAGGGCTTTGTGCTTTAACTACTACGAACGTATGTATATGTTTCTGTCAATACTCTGTGGCATTTTAACATGTTCGAAGTGCACCCTTTATCCAGATAGGAGGGTTGACACATTCCCCTATTGTGTACAACGCAGGGGAAAGGTGATGAATGAGCACTATCACGGTTGCTGACAAAAATTGCTGAAACAAATATTTAATATGTTGGGGCTAAGACCAGTCTGAGAGCAAAGTTCACAAAGAGATGTACTGTGTCACTGTCATGTGCTCTCCTCTGAAACAACATACTTCATCACTTTTAACTTTCTGTTCTCATTTTGTCCCAGGAGCTTTTAATATTTAAGGCAACAGTGGAGCTCTGACGGGAGTGTTTCCATCATGGAGGCTGTAGTCGACTTTCTAAATGTGTTCCACATCAAGGCCAGTGGCTCGTCTGTGACACTTAGCCTCTTCCTCATCTTTCTGGCTCTTCTCTACTGGTGAGTAAATGCTTTAAACTGAGCATGTTTTTTCCTAGGTTCTGACAGCATTTCATGGGGAAGCTCTTGAAGGAACACATCACTTTTTTTAGGATATGGCAAAAGACTGTGATCAAAAATCAACGGGCTGAATATTTAGGGAAAGGTTCATAATGTAGCTTAGGCTATGCAGTATATGTTTTGAATAGTGATTTGATTTGATTTGATTTGAATATTTTATTATTGTGTCATGCATTAGCATGCCCAGCCCACAATGGCTTACAAGACACCATTATAAAACACAGACAGACCAAAAACCAAAAATAGATGCTAAACAATACTAACATTAACGACATAAACCATCCTGACGTTTCATCCAGGCTTTAGAAACAAAAGAAGCTAACTTATAAACATTAAAGGTAAACAAACATTCCATCCTGACATCATCATCATTACTCCAAAATATTTCAGGGTTTTGAGCAAACAGTTCATTTACAGAAGGTACTCTCAGTTCATCATAAAAGGGACAGTATAAAAGAAAATGAGATTCATTCTCCACTTCTCCTAGGTCACACAGTTCACACAGTCTCTGTTCCTCTGGGATGTTCTTAAATCTGCCAACCTCAAGTGCCAAGGGAAGGATTCCCATTCTTAATTGGGCAATCAAGGATCTCTGATTTCTTGGTAAATTTGTTTTAACATATAATTCTGTTTCATAATTATGCTTGATCTGGATATATGTCCGTAATCTTGGTTTTAACATTATATCATTTAACCATTTAACTGAATTTTCATAGTATAGATAGTGCTAAAGTTCCCCTGTACAACCCACAGTCTCTGTTCTGCCTGAATAGAGTGACCTAGGATTTTCTTTTAGTTCTGGGTCTTTATGAGTTATGTGGGAGATTAATAATGGACTTGGATCTTTTGTACATTTTGTGTGCAGCTAAGGAACGATTGTGTCGGTATTATGTAGTATTTGATTTGACAATTATTTATTCAATACAGCGTACATTTGTTGAGCCTCATTCAAGTTTTAGAATTTTATCGGTATAGAAATGCAGTTAGTTACAGCAATTTACTAAGTTTTATTGTGGATTGTCAATTTTGTATTCTTTCTGTTTGTATGCATTTTCTATCCCAAGCTGCACAGTCTAATGAAATGGCTATCTCGCACACGACTGTAAATCCCACATATACAGTGGTTGCTGTCATTCTTCTCACTCATCAAGTCAACTCTCCGCTGTGTTTATCAGGTATTCAATCTACCCATATTCCGTCCTTGCTCGATGTGGCATCAAACATCCAAAGCCAATGCCTTTTTTGGGCAACATATTCATGTTTCGTGAGGTAAGATATTGCTGCCATTTCCATCAAACCAAGATTTATTCCTAATATTTCAACCTTTTTTTATTTTTTGCCTGGTATAAATCGGTTTGCACCATAAGACATTTTTCATCAAGATATATTATTTGTTGTTGTGGCCAAGGCCAACGACTTCAATGTTGGTCTCTTCAGAGCACCTTCCTCCAACCCTTGCCAAAAGCCATGCATAGTCAGATGAGACCAAACGTGAAGTTTTTGGCCTGAATGCAAAATGCATTGAATGTGTGGCGGAAAACTAACACTACAAACCACCCTATACACACCATCACCACAGTGAAACATGGTGGTGGCAGCAACATGCTATGGGGATGCTTTTCTTCAGCAGGTACAGGGAAGCTGGTTAGAGTTGATGGGAAGATAGATGGAGCCAAATACAGGGCATAACACCTGTTAGAGTCTGCAGAAGACTTGAGACTGGGGCAGAGGTTCACCTTCCAGAAGGAAAACTACCCTAAACATACAACCAGATCTACTAGGAAATGGTTTAAATCAAAGCATAGTCATGTGTTAGAATGGCCCAGTCAAAGTCCAGACCTAAAAACAATTGAGAATATTGAGAAAGACTTGAAAATGGCTGTTGACAGACACTCTCCATCCAATCTGATGCTGAATCTGAACCTTGAGCTATTTTGCGAAGAAGAATTTACAAAATATATCAGTCTGTAGATGTGCAAAGCTGGTAGAGAAATACTCCAATAGATTTGCAGCTGTAATTGCAGCGATAGGTGGTTCTACAAAGCATTGACTCAGGGGGCTGAATACTTTTGCACGACACACTTTTCAGTTTATTTATAAAAAATAATTAAAACCACGTTTCATTTTCATTCCACTTCACAATGATGTGTCACTTTGTGTTGGTGTATCACATAAAATCCCAATAAAATAAATGTACGTATGTGGTTGTAACATGACAAAATGTGGAACATTTCAAGGGGTATGAATACTTTTGCAAGCCACTGTAGTTCATGGCCTCTGGAGCTCCAACTAAAGACACGTTTCAGTATCTTATTAGGATTCAGTCTGTCTCCTTGCGGAGAGTTAGCTGAGCTACAGCCACAGCCTCAGTAACGTTTTCAAAGGGAAATGAAAGTTCTCACATTGTGTTTACTTACTTCATCGAAAACAGAGATAACTTGCAAAATACAATTATTTTATGTGCTGACTTACTATTATTATTAGATTATTTTTTAGCATTTGTAAAGCTGTGAGATTCTAGGGGAGTTCCAGTGTTGGTCCTTTATATCAGGCTGTTAGTTGGCTGTTAAATGAAGCTCCCACAGAGTCAGGAGGCTTATAAGCTGTCATTCTTTAACATATTCCACCAGTTCACATTTAGACAACAGCCCCAATACCAATCTGTGTCTTATTCATTATTTATGTTGTCCTTTAAGAAGAGCTTCTCTCTCTTTCCCTTTCTGATGTTGTTCTTTCACTTTCTTCTCAGGGTTTTTTCAAGCCCCTCAATGAACTCATAAAGACACATGGGAGAGTTTGTGGGTAAGTACAATACATACTTTATACATCAGCATCTGATAAAACGATGGTGGGAAACATTTAATTCATTGGAATTCTGAACCATTTTTAAATGAAATGGATGCTTGCTTGGTAAACACCTATGTTAGCAGCATTAAGATTTGACCGTAGAGACTCTATTTTGTATCTTTTAGGTATTATTTGGGCCGCAGAACGGTTGTCGTGGTGGCTGACCCTGACATGCTCAGACAAGTGATGGTCAGGGACTTCAGCACCTTCCCTAATAGAATGGTGAGGGCATTAATCAAAGCATGCAAATGTACACTACAGTATACATATGTTCTTACTGGTGATTTTAACATAAGCTTGGATGATGGTAATGGTAACAGTACTCTCTTGTCTCTCTGTGCAGACTGTTCGCTTTGCTACCAAACCCATGACCGACTGTCTGCTCATGCTGAGGAATGAACGCTGGAAGAGAGTGAGGAGCATCCTGACCCCATCATTCAGCGCTGCCAGGATGAAAGAGGTGAGATAAGAACTGTCCCATTGATCGGGCGCCAATTAAAGCTGGGGTATAGGATTTCTGATTGGTCAAAGTGAACATGAGCGGTACACTTTGACCAATCAGAGCGAGGCTCCGATTCATTAAAAAAAAAGAAAAAAAAAGAAAGATATCTCTGTTCTTATTGGCTGTTGGGACACTTTGGCACCGACGTTGTTGGTGTAGAGCGTGTCAGGGAGGGACCATAGGGAACAAGTGGAGCGGTTGAGGTATTTGGATTCAAATCTCTATCCCAACTGCTATTTTCTCCCCAAATCCTCCACCCCAGCTTTAAGAAGTTGTAACTAACAGCACTGTGTAATTTTTTTTTTTTTTTTTTTTCAGGTCAAATTGTAACTCAAACTAACATGAAATAATTGTGATTTGAAAATGTAAACAGCTTGTACAACTAGCTTCAACTTGGTGTAATACACCTTCATATTCAAACCGGTGAAGTAGGCCTTTAATGTGTGGTTGCTCTGCTGCTTTAAACTGTATTATATAGTATCTTGATTCATTTACAGACAGAATCTCAATTCTCTTTACAAAGTCTTAACAGTTTTTATGTTTTCCTGTAGATGGTTCCACTCATCAACACAGCCACCGATGGCCTGATGAACAATTTGAATGTCTACGCCGAGTCAGGAGAGGCCTTTGACATCCACAAGTAATCTCACACACAAATGATCAACATTGACTATTAGAATTATGGTGTCTTTTTCTGTCCGACCTCACATTTTTGTGTGTATTTTGCAGGTGTTTTGGCTGCTTCACCATGGATGTTATTGCCAGTGTGGCATTTGGAACTCAGGTGGACTCTCAGAATAACCCAGACGACCCGTTTGTCCGCCATGCGCAGAGTTTCTTCTCCTTCTCTTTCTTCAGGCCCATCATGCTGTTTTTCAGTCAGTCCAATCTATTTGCATTGTTAATAATCTATTTAATTTATGACATTCAAGACATTTATATATGACATTTACATAGGAATGCAATGAAAGCAAAGGGATAACATTAGTAAACTGGAGGGGTTTCTATCTATATTTTTTTAAAGGTCACCTGTTATGCAAAATGCACTTTTTCATGTTATTTCAACAGCATTATGGGTAGCAGTATGAGGAAAAACAACCCTTTCTCTTTTTCTCCACCCTTCTAAAAACCTGTGTTCAGAAACCCCCGTCAGATTTCATCTGCCGTTATAACATCATAAGGGGAGAGGCCACGCCCCCCTCTCACCAACTTAATTTAGCGTTTCCTATACTTGCGATAAGCCACACCCCCAGATATCTATCAGAGCAGACTGGGCTTTTTAGAAGGCGGGAGCCCAAAAAGACAGACTCTAAAACTGGGCGTTCTAGACCGAGGCTGAAAAGAGGAGATTTAGCAATGGCACTGTGAGAAATGTAAAGGTTTTTTGGACAATACAACATGAAAACAGTTACTAGTAAAAGCCTTAATAACAATTTTCAAACAAATGAAAATAAGCATATGTTACCCTTAAAATACAAACGCACACATTACATGATGATTGTGAGGTCATGTGCGAGTGTGTAAAGTTGGTCTTTCACATAGAGTTAAACCAACGCATTTGGTTTGTGTTTTTTCCAGTTGCTTTTCCGTTCATCAGTGTTCCTCTGGCGAAATTCATCCCCAACAAGAAACGAGACGAGATGAATGGCTTCTTCATCAACAGCATTCACAAGATCATCACGCAGAGAGAGAATCAGCCTCCTGAAGAGGTGAATGTCTGACATTTAATAACAACCTTAACCAAACAGTTCAACTCACCCTTTCTGACCAATTGATTATTTTCTTGTATGTAGAGGCGTCGAGACTTCCTCCAGCTGATGTTAGATGCACGAACCAGCAAGGAGAGTGTGTCTTTGGAGCACTTTGACACAGGGAACCCTACTGTTGACACACAGCAGTCTGCCGCTGACCAGGACGACGGCCTTCACACACAGGAGCCCCCGACCAGGCGTCCACAGAAAAAGATGATAACCGAGGATGAGATCGTGGGCCAGGCTTTCGTCTTCCTCCTGGCAGGCTATGAAACCAGCAGCAACACCTTGGGCTTCACCTGCTACCTGCTGGCCATCAACCCCGAGTGTCAACGCAAAGTACAGGAGGAGGTGGACGATTTCTTCACCAGACATGTGAGTGTGTCGCTGATCTCGTCTTCAGCTAGATATGACGTAGAGAGATTTAAGTTGTTTATTAAATTACGTATATGTTTTAAGCCTTTATTGAATTATAGTGAATGTATCTTTGCTTGTAGGAGTCAGCCGATTACACAAATGTCCAGGAGCTGAAGTATTTAGACATGGTCATAAGTGAAGCATTGCGCCTCTACCCTCCTGGATTCAGGTAGGTTAGGTGGAATAACTATGAAGATTTAGCACAGTCACATGGTTCAAGTTCACTTATTTCTGTACATGCATACATTAGATTTCAAGTTTTGCTTTATACTCATCCAAATCAAAAAGGAATCACATGGTATATAGAAATGAATAAGAATCAGTTTAGGTGTATAAAATCAGCATCGATGGCATTTTGTCCCACACAGGTATGCGAGAGACATCGACGAGGACTGTGTGGTAAACGGCCAGTTACTCCCTAAAGGAGCGACCCTGGAGATCCCCGCAGGCTTCCTCCACTACGACCCAGAGCATTGGCCAGAGCCGGAGAAGTTCATCCCCGAGCGGTAGGGGGCTATTCTCACAGTCAATGAGCAAAATGATAAGATGTACGGTTTATACGACGGTAGTAAAAAAATCTCTACATCGAAAAAATATAACTTGTGGTTGTTCTCCAGATTTACACCAGAAGCCAAAGCCAATCGACATCCGTTTGTCTACCTGCCGTTCGGAGCCGGTCCCCGGAACTGTGTGGGAATGAGACTGGCACAGATGGAAATGAAGATGGCTTTAGTGCGTCTGTTCCAAAGGTTCAGCATTGTGGCCTGCTCTGAGACCAAGGTGGGTTGGACACTTAAAACAATCTGTTGAAAGCTATTTGAGACTTACCCTGTATTCCAAATCTTTATTTTTTCTATTCTACACACTATATCTGATCATAAAAAGAATCTAGTTAGTATGCAATTGGGACACACTTTTACTTACTATTTCATCATAACATTGCGCCTTGATCTTGGTTATATATCCGTCGCATCCCCGGTTGTTTTCATACGAAGGCTCCGTCAATGCGAAGTCACTTCAGGTGCCCACTGGATTGTGGGTCAGAATCGCCCAAATAGCATTCAACACTAAATATCTCGACCGGATGTAGTAGACATCCGGGTATTTTTAAGCATACTAAATCTGACCACAAGAATTGGGACATCCTTAATCTTTTTTCTACCGTACTAAATAGCAGAAAGTATGGGTGTTGGAACTCAGCCCTAGAAAGGATTAATACACGCAGACAACACATTTGAATAAGTTCCTTTTACATAATGGTGTTCTTTTTGTGCAGGTTCCTCTGGAGTTGAAGTCGTTGAGCACTCTGGGACCCAAAAATGGCATATTTGTGAAAATTCAAAGAAGAGACATGGGAGAAAGTCCAGGGAATTCTCCAGTAGACAGTTAGAGTCTTAGGCCCTGTGCAGGTCACATTGTTGCACCCTGTGAACTCCCTAAAAGAAAATAAGAGAGGGAGCTGAGGGCATATGAATAAAGAGCAGACAGGAATAGAAGTGCGTCTACCTAAAAGACAGCATCGATCTACCTCTTACTTTAGTATGTAGCAATATAATGTTTTCAGTTGGGATTATCGAACAGGCTACTAGATTTCTGTCTGTCATAAACATGTATTTAGAGCTAGCGGTCTTTTTTTAATTTACCATTAATCTGAAGAATGGTTCTATATTCACTATAGCTAGGTTACTATTTGTTTTGTCTTTGCACACAATGAAAATTCCTTTGTACTTGCAAGTGCTTTTAATATTTTTACTTAATTTATGGTCTTCCGACGTTACTGTACTTCATTCATTGAATGGATGAAAAGGCACACATTGAAACTTGTTGTGAAATATAATGATTGTGTGATGAGCCTATATAACTAGTTCAGCCAGAGAAGTTAAATGCTACAGTTGAAAACTGTAGCATTTAACTTTTCTGTTCTGCTTCATACTGTAAACTGAACCTGAAAGGTTGTACTTTTTTTCTCTCCAAATGGGCAGTCTGTTGATAAACTGAGCTCCCTTCACTGCTGCTTCTACCCTTATATCATGATGGTAATGAGTATCATGTATTTTTTGAGTGTAAAAATGTAAATGTAGTGTACTTTAGAGATAAATACCTGCCAAAATATTATGTTTATTTTCCATCTCACATAAAATTGATTTTGCTTTTGAGTTAAAAAAAACCAGGGGTTATTGTTAAAACAGGCGCCTTTCTGAGACATGTATTGCCATTGTTTAAGTAATGTTTTTGTTTGTTTTTGTTTACTTGCCGTACACCATTGTTTTGTTTTGTAATGATTTAATTTGAACTGTGTGCTCCATGCCATGTGCTATGGCTGTGAGCCTTAATAATAAATGAAATGAAATTATTAATTAACTATGTAATTAACCTTTATTCTGTACAGTCATAAATGCAATGCAAATGACTGGTATTCATAAGGCTGACAGGAGAAGGGTTCATGTTTTGGCAAGAGGATAAGATGTCTCAGAATAGCAAACTGGATCTAACAAGCCCACATTTCTCAGTGCTTATTAGGTCCAACTCTTTTAGGAGTAAGAGCATATTATCCCTTTTCTCTTTTATTTTCAAGGAGAACATTTATGCCTTATTGAAATAAAAACATTACTCAACTTTTTCCCCCAGGTGGTGTATGGTTTAATCTGATATGCTTGATAATTGTAGCCCTGAATACATTTTCAATATACACAATAAGTGGTTTATTGATGATTAATTCAAATTTGAATGAAACATGTATATTTCAGCAGCTGCAATCAAAGTTGATTAGAGACAAAGGACTGAATGTGTCTGTTTTACGTTTTAAATGGGTCTGATGCCACTTGTGTGTAATTAAATATTAACATGATGAGATTTTCCTTGTGTGTTATATAACATTGACTACTTTGATATGAATGTATGACAAAACAACCAGTGCATTTCAGTCCATATCTTAACACCCGCTAATTTGTTGCCCTTGTTATACTTAATTTTGATTTTCATCAATAACCACTAGGCAGACATTCTCATTACCACTAAATGGACACCTATTACAAAAACAGACATTGTCCAAGAAAAAGCATGATTTCTGTTAGTATACATTTTGTTTTGACACATTATAAATGCATCATTCCAAAACAATTCCATCGAGAATTTCAATTCTTTCCTACTTTACATTTCTACTCCACTTCACTTCAGGGGATAATAAAATATATCATTTGTAAATCTGTTGCATTGCTACAGTTCTAACCACCAAACGAAGTAGTTAAAATGACTTCCACCCACCTCAATGTGCTACAACATGGAAATTCTTCATAACTATCAATGCACCAGTAACAATAAGCCAACTATTGAATATATAATATTACACTCATAAGGGCCATTCTGCTGCATGATTAATCATTTTGATACAACTTGAGTTCTTAATAAATTGCTTTTATTTGCTTAATTATATATTTGAACTTTAGTATTACTTTTTTAATGCTTCCGCTAAAGCAAAAAGCCACTACCTGCTCTCAGTCTCAGTAAAAATCATCCCATGACAGACCTGGCCCACCTGACTAAAGTCTTCAGAAACGCATGGTGATTTTATGAGTATTCAATGAGATACTCTGGATAGATCTGTTGTTTTTCAAAGATGACATAGATGCTGGGGTCGCTCTCGAGGTTAACACAGCTGTCATACAAGGTTGTGCCATTTCCTTTTGTGGGGGGCCGGACATAGCTGCTGCTTCCCTTGGTGTAGTCCCCAACCAGGACCAGAGCAACAAACATGATCTTCTTCAGGGTTCTTTGGACATATCTGTCCGAGTATGATGCATCTTTGGCAAAGTAGCTCCCTAGAACAAAAGGAAGAAAGAGAGTTACTACTACTGACACAAAATTAAAAAGGTTGTTTTCATTACTGCTCTGGTAAAGTATGCTGCTATTTTTCAGTTCTCAGAGCCTGACGAGCCTGATAAACCTGGAGTCCCAGAGTTTACTTCTCCCTTATTGAAACACTATTGTTAATATTGCATGCCCTATTGTCAGCCTATCCCTGGAATGTCTGCTTAGGCCGTCTTACTGTACCTTTGCCGTAGGCGGTGCCGTGGACACCACACATCCTCCAGTCAAAGTTTTGCTCACAGATGGCTTCAATCAGAGACTCATCTGTCCCGTGGAACAAGTACTGCATATTCACCTCTTTCCCTCCGTTCCTCCCCTTCATCTGCTCTTTCTGCCTGAACACACAACATAGAAAACGTAAATGTGGAAACAAGTATTAGTTTAGCCTTTGATTAATTAAACCTCTGTCTGGTCCCTACCAACTCCGGAAAACATATCTGGCTATGTAGCCTCTAAATCCACTGGGTTTATTCAGTAGTTGCTAACTGTATGTCTCCTGCCTTAAAAAAAGTTACCTTCTGCAACCAAAAAAACATACTATGAGAGCAGTGAGAGTGAACCAAAACATTCAATAATTAACTGTAAGTCAGTTTGAAGTGCTGTAGCGTGTAGAGTTGCAGATCCAGCAGGATTGTTCTGCTTCAAGCCAAAAAGCCAAGTCTAGGATTTACCATTGAAAGACTTTCCACAGAGACGGGTTCTGGATCCTCTGGATTTTCTTTATTTTGCTCTGGGGCATGGTGCGCTTAAACAACATCTCGACCATACTAAAATCTTTTGCAGATTTGGAGAGAAGTACGAGCTGAAAGAGTGCAGTGCAGATGAACAGATCATTACGAATGGTATAAACATGTTTTTAAATGTTCAAGAAGGGAAGAAAATTGCAGAATTATTATACACACAATACACACAATAATAAAAGCTATAAAGATACCTTGTATCCAAAATCTGGTAGTGCATTCTTGTCCCACAGTGGAGAGAAACTTTCAGCTGTGGAGGAGCTGGAGCTAAGTGATGTTGTACTAGAGAGGAGACACAATAAAACGATTGTCTAACGAGTTAAGTCACTTCTCACACAGACAAATCATAAACAGCAATGCTGGAATTGCAAAGACACTGCAATATTTCCATTTTTGACCGAAAAAAAATACCTCTTTAGTTTCACCTCCACATCATGAGCAGACACAAAGCGAGGCCTCCTCCTGACTTCTCTCTTGGTTTTGAATTTTACATTCTGCTGATACATCAGATGGGTTCCTTTTTCCCCTTTGAAGTGGAGAATATACTGCTGTTTGCCAGCACCGAAAGGAATCTCTGCATCCCTGTCTGCCAAGTACACATTCTCCAGAGTTTGAGGAGTGACAGAAGCAGATATGTCACCCTGAAGATGAAAACAGCAGACGGCAACCCATCAAAGTTTCCATAGGAGACAGATGAAATTGGAGAAATTAATTAGTAAAGAGCCGAATGTAGCAAAAAATCTAAGGGCCCACTCAAACCTGGCCCGGTTGATCCGTACAGTGCTTAAGTGCGATTGTCCCCCCTCCCTCCTTCCCTACTGGACAGCACTCGCCACTGCTTTCTGGGTCTACTCACAATTGCTTCTTGATGATACGTGGGTTTGGGTTTTGGAGCGCATCTGTTTGTTTTGGAATATTTGAATCCCGCCAAATTTGAAGCAAACATTCCACTTCCACATCAGACTTAGGCACACTTAGGATACATTTCTTAAATGTCCGTCGCGCGCATGGGCATATTGGTTCGCCATATAGTCTATGGTCGAGGGGAACGGTTTCATAAATAGACACCAGGACTGACGTCTATGCTCGTGCTTTTGTGCGTATCGGCTCATTAGCGTCTGATCCATGCCGAAGCACACCTCTCCCAACTGTGCCCAGGCCATGGAAGGGTACCGTGCTTGAACATGGAACGTAGCAATCACACTTTAGACATCAATCATACTTGGGAACGGTACTATTGCCTAGTGTGAGGGCACCCTAAATCTTCCTTCAAACAGGAAAATGGATCAGAACAAAGACACATTTCTGCATTACTCTAAATGACTGACCTGTCCAAACTCCAGCCATTCCCCACTGTCGCCCTTCCAGTACCAAACCCACTCTGTTGTAAGAATGAAGTGTGGTGGCTTTGAGATAGAGGAGGAAGTGGACAGGCGACGGACTGGAAACCCTCCATACGTCATTGTCATGAAGTCAACTGTCTTCTCAGAGCTGAAACCAAGAGCTGCAGGTAAATGTACAATTCCCACAAAGGGACCAAACATATCTAAACACTAATGTGAATAAATAGGTAACAGTCTATTTGCTGCTCTAGAAAGAGAACTGTGTGTACATGTCTGTGCTTCAATCATGCACCTTTGCAGACTCAGTAATCTGAAGAGGGCTGTGGTTGTCGTCGGCTGATCCACGCTGCTTGTATCGTGTCCTGGGTCACAGTAGGCTTTCTCAATGTCTTCCATATAAGGCAGGTCCTTCCAGGTCTCACCGTCGCTGTCCAAAACCTGCCATCTGTAAGGCAGGTGCCAATGGACACGAGCACACTTGTCTGGGGACACAAAAGGCACTTATTAAACAGTGCTGGATGGACATTCAAATTCAAATTCAAATTCAAATTCAAATTCAAAGAACTTTATTTTTCCCGTGAGGGAACTTCATTTGTGGTCAGGCACATACAAACAAGACATACTTCAACAATAAATAGTCAGTATCATGTACGAGAATAAATACATTTTTAAAAGCTAAAAGCTAAAAACCCTGTGGGTAGGGAGAAGGCTTCAATAGGTTGAAGCCTGGAGTAATGGGTTGGGTTTGGCGGGCTGGGGGGTCTACTGTTTATTCAACAGCCTGATGGATGCTGGAACAAAGGTGAACATAGCTCGTTTGGTTCTTAGGGGCAGGGAACGAAGTCTCCTTCCTGAAGGTAGCAGGTGGTACTGGTTGTTGAGGTTATGGGTGGGGTCCGATATGATCCGTCTACTTTTCCTGATGGCCTGTTTTCAAATATGGCTGTGAGGGTGGTCTGTGGCTGTCCAATGATCTTCCCACTCAACTTTATGATCCTGTTGAGGGGACCTTTGTTCACCTCACTCAGGGAGCCAAACCAAGCCAGGATGCTGAAGGTGAGGGTGGATTGGATGAAGCTGTTGTAGAATGACTGGAGTATTGACTTGTCGACTTGCAGTCGTCGCAGCTTCCGGAGAAAGTACAGGTGTTGTTGACATTTCTTGAACATGCGGTCGGTGTTGCTTTTGAAGGTGAACTTGTGATCAATGATTGAACCGAGATATTTGTATTCTTCCAGTCTCTCAATTATCTGGCCAATTATCTCATTGACATTGTCTTTTCTTAAATCAGAACTACATACAGTATTGAGACGTTACTGTAGATATGACTAGTATGAGTGTAACCTTTGAAGCTGCAGTGTCGGCGAATGAAGAACAGGCAGATTTCATTCCTCTCAGCATCGCTTATGGGTTTAGCTGGACAAGCAGAACTGGTGGGGGATCCAGGGCTGCTGCGCGCGGGCGGCTGAGTTGGCATTGTCACCTTTGGCAGCACTGCAGGAGACACACACACACACACACACACACACACACACACACACACACACACACACACACACACACACACACACACACACACACACACACACACACACACACACACACTATTATATATAATCTATTGTGTATCAGACAACCTCTGTCTTTAGATGAAGTTCAAAAGGCTTTTCTTTGTCTTTACCAGGAACAGGGGCAGTAGCTCGTCTCTCCTGCTGACCCAGGATAATGAATTTGTTCCTGTAGGTCTCATTGAGGTTTTGAATATTCTCCTGGCTGAATCCTCGGAAATTCTTCATCCCATTTGCATCGACACAATGGGTTCTCTTACACGAAGAGCCAAACTTACAGTCCCCCTGGAAATGGTGCAGGCAGACGTGAAGCTTGGTGCAGGAAGTGGTGAACTTGCAGGAGCCGTACACACCAGTGCCTTTATTGTAATGTGGGCAGATCTAGAGGGGGGTGTACACAGGGGGCTTTGATCGTATCATTCATTACCACCAAATATATGAAAGTTCATTAAAAAGTGTACAGTTTTAACACACTAGCAACCGATTTTGAATTGCGACTGAATGTTGCCAGCACACTATACCTCAGGGAGCAGGTAAGGATCATTCTGCAGCAACAACTGGAACAGCTGTTTCTCCGTCAGGTCCTGAAGACTGTGTCTCTTCAAATGCAGTGCATTGTATGGAGTCTCCAGACTATGGGGGTTTTTACACTTGTGTCTGAAGTAAAAACAAATTTACATTTCATTTTATTTTAGTTTTACTATATTTGCTACTGAAAAAGAAAAAACGATAGAATCATTCACTTGGTTTCTACACATAAACATGGATTCACTCTTACAGTATTGTGTTAATACCACTGTTGATACTGGTGGGATATGGAACCTACCTTGGCACACATTCAGTTCATGTCACTAATCTGCTGTCTATGTGGCCTTATACGTTAAATGTTGGCCATCCATCTTCAGTCTACAGGGTTATTCAAATAACAATTTCAGTGTGAAAATAAAACTTGTTAGTGTTTATACAGTATTGGGTTATTAAGGGGAAACAATGATAAAGAATCAAATATAAATTACTGCCATCTTCTGGTCAAAAAAGAACCTATAATAATTTGTGCATGTTTTGGTTTTACAGTCAAACTGTAACCCAGGGGCAAGAGATACTAATACTTTTCTTGTTGCATATTTAAAGAGCTATGTCACTCGTGTCAATAACGGGGTCCAAAAAGTCCTCCTAAAAAAGGAATATAGCCTAAATATAAGGATACTCATTAAAATGTAACAAGAAATCAATTATAATAGGCACCTCAATCAGTGCAAACAACAGCTCTTTCTAAGGGGCTTCATTTCTATGTGCAAATTGTATTCTGTTGTGGTTCATGAAAAGTAGCCTAGCTATCCACACTTCATCTGCCCCCATCATATAACATGGGTCTGCTGACCAATCTACTGTACTGTTTTTGCAGTTACAGAGTAAGAGTGCTGCCTGTTAAAAATAAATCTGAAAAATAATGTCCCTTCTCCATCATAGGATTTGATTTAGCTTCTAAATTTTCCTCGCAAAGTGCACCAGATGTAGGCTATGCATTTAACTTACCCCCTACATCGTTACAGCTGTTGGCAATAATAGGTCTGGTTGTCCTGCCAACAGTGACGTGTAGGCCTAACTCAACAGCATGAGAAAAGGTTAATCAGGCAACCGAAGTGAAACACCAGTGTATGTGGGGCTTTAGTAAAGTTTAAAACCTCCAAAATCCGCCCTCGTCTTATCTCAATATTTTGTTTCCGGACATTTTGTAAATTAAATGTAACATAAATATGCACCAAATGTAGGCTATTTAAGATAGCTCACATCGTTGTCTTGGCACTGCTTGGGAAAAAAAGTAGGCCTGTAGCAAAACAAAACAGCTAGGCGGCTTACTTACCCGAACGTGCAGTCCCCGCAGACAAAATACCTGCACAGGTGTAACCCTTCGCACTGTACACACTCCCCGGGTTTCTTCTGACAGAGCCGCAGACTGGTCTTGGCCACCAGCAGACTGTCCGGGCTGATGATTTGACTCCCGCTGACCCTCTGTCTGCCTTCTCTGATGGCTATTTTACCGTCGTCGAAGAGGACACTCCGCAGGTTAGAGTCCGCCACGGTAAAACGCTGTGCGATCGTTTCGTCCAGCCGCTTAAAATCCAAACACCCATTGTTGTCGCACAAGGCCTTGATAACACATTTAGAGATGACCAGGGTCATTCTGACCTGAGTTTCGCCGAGCAAACTACACTGTTATCAGAGCAGAACCGACCTAACTCCTCACAGGAAGAGCGACGACTGGTTTACAGAGAAATGAAACTGAAACTTTAAAAAGTAAAACAGAGGTAAGACTGCCCCCTAGAATAACTAGAATACATTTACCAGCTTCTTTACATTTCTTAAAATAAATGAATACACATACCACAGACGTAATCCTAACATGAATACAATAGTATATGATAATTTTCTAGATTTATTTTCAGTTATTTTATTTATTCGTTACAAAGTTTTCGGATTGAAAAGTTTTTATGTAGGCACGCGAACGCACCACTAGCCCCAAGCAACGGCAGGGACCCAGTGTGTACCCTAGCAACCATGGAGGATGAGGAGCATTCGTCGACGATGGAGGATAAAGTCAAAGAGGTCCCAAGAGAACTCCTCTACAACCAAGTCCAAGAACTAAAGTAATTGAAACTATATATATTCCAGAAAAAAACTTGTGTAAAAATAGCTCTTACTGTGAAGTTGGTTTCTTATTATTGCCCTGTTTCGTGCAACTTGCTAACGTTAGCCGCTTACCCTTGTTCTTTGGATGAGAAATTTGGTTAAAACGGTTAAATCGTGCTGTTAGTTTGCTACTAGCTAACAACACATATATCCTAGACATAATAGTAGTAATGGAAGAAGGCCACATGTTGAACTAGAAATTGTGATATTATTATGACCCCACAATAAGCAACCAAACTTTTAGCCTAGCTGACTTTGAAGTTGTTGATGTTCACTTCCGCCCCACAGATGTTCCAATGCAGCTCTCCTGGCAGAGAATGACATGTTTGAGCGTTTCATTAGTCGCGTGGTTTCTCAGGACCTGCTTCTGTCACAGGCGGAGGGAGAGGCTCAGGTGGCGGCAGGCGTCTCCCAGCTGGACGGTGGGGTAAGTGCTACCCAGTGACAAGAGGTGTCGTCATATGTTTAATGTTTACACTCTTGTCCTTGAGCTAACATCTTTCTATAGTGGCCTTGTGTCTGAATTGTGCTATATAAATAAACTTGCCTTGTCTTGCCTAGTGCTTGTAACTTGTAATTCACATATGTACATTGCGTTTACATATTCCATTATAGTATTCTATTTCAATAACTTATTTTTGGTCAACTTGCGTATGCACAAAAACAATCTTGAGTCTTGTGTGCTATTAATACAAAATCTAGTATGTACTATGACTGCAGGTTTCCCACTGAAAATAAGCGATGGGAAGACAGACTTGCTCACTCTGCACTCAAAGAAATATTGTATTATACTGTGTGACAGACCATACTATCAGGGAGCTTGTCAGGAAGTGGCCTGCCACAATCTTATGGACAATGTTGACAATTCCTATAATTTTATTTGTATGACCGCTTCATATTCTCTTTATCATGCCAATACATCACGACATTGACCCAGACACTATTTAGATGATGTGCTTAGGACAGAAATGAGCTCTCTACACTGTACTAATTTTGTATATATGTATGTGTGTGTGTGTGTGTGTGTGTGTGTGTGTGTATGTGGCTTATTAGGGTCATGGGCGGAGGCGAAGGTCCCGGTCTCACATATTGGATGGTCTCCAGCTGCTGACCTTGAAACAGAAACTCTATGTGGCACAGAGAGTAGTAACAGAGACACGACAAGACCAGGAGAAAGTCAAACAGAGATATGGAAGAATTCGGGAAAACTACAAGGTTACAACACAAGAAAAGCAAAAAAAAAAAAAGTAACCAAATAAAACGAAAAAACACTTACAGAACATTTTGTCCTTCCAGGCCACTATGGAAGAGGCAGAATTGCGTCTTGCAGATATCAGGAAGGCTCAGAACGAGTTTGAACGCAGACTGATAAAACCTCTGAAGGACAACAGGTTGGAAATGAGGGAATGTGACAAGGTTCTCCAATACGTCGAGGACAGGTCTAAAGTGAGTTCAGGCTAATGATATCGACCTGTGCAAAGTAACACTTGAATAGATTTTAGTTTTACAGCATAACTGGGCTACGAATTTTAACTCGTGAAAAAAAATCATTACGTGAAAAAAAAATCAACAAGCTGGAATTTTGAATTTACTCTGAGAGTTTATTTTGCTATCTTCATTTTTTTTATTGTCTTCTTTTTCCAGCAATCTAACAACATCACGTGCCGTCACATAAATCAATTGTTGTCTGTTCTGTCCTCAAACACGCACGCACACACGCACGCACGCACACACACACACACACACACACACACACACACACACACACACACACACACAAATCAATGGACACACAAACAAACTCAAACAGGTCACCCAGTTGGAGAAGTATAATCTGAAGAACCAGGCCCTGAAGGTCCAGGAGAAGAAGCTCCAGCAGCAGCTTCAACAGAAAAAGGAGACGGGAAAAGCCGAGTACGAGGTAAAGAATGAAAGTGTGAGGGTGTATCCACAGAGGCTAAGATGCTGGAAATAGAAAGTTTGTGAGTTAGCCTGTGATGCATTGAGCAAACAGTGAAGCACAGTATGCCATCTCCCTTTGTTGATTCTCTTTTTGCTATAGCTATAGTAAATATATCAATGCATGTTGCTTTGTGCTGCTTGTAGGAAATTTTCCAGGAGTACAATGAGCAGAGAATTCACAAAAACCTAGATGAACTTCAAGTCAACAATTTGAAAGTACAACGTGTCCTCATTTCCCACAAGGTAAAGTCACACAAACAAAAACAATTTGGTCTAAGTGTGTGTGTGTGTGTGTGTGTGTGTGTGTGAGAGAGAGAGAGAGAGAGAGAGAGAGAGAGAGATCATTTTCTCAGTGTAATTAAGTGTAGATGTAAAAGGTAAAAAAAAAAAAAAGTTCACCACAGCCCCAGCTTGTGAAATATATGTGTACATGTGTGTGCATGTTTATATGTGTGTCAATAGGAGAAGCTGCAGAGTGTGACATTGGAGTCCACAGAGCTGAGCAATGACATCAGCAAGCGGAAGCAGATGCTGACTAAGATTGAGGAGGAGATACAGCACGCTGAGGAGGTGTGTCATGGGTCCAAAAATGAGTCAAACTATAAAGACTTTAATTAATGCATGGTGTCATATGAATGCAATGCTGCACATTTCAGATGGGCTTTATCAAAACCAGCTCCACTGACATGCTCATGTTATATGTTCCACAAGCCCGGCCTGAACTTGGAAAGACAGCTTTTATCTTTAGCGCCCCAGAACAATTTACAGCAACAAATTAAAACAAATACCTTCATATCCTTTAACAAATGTAGACATATTATCTGAAATCATGCCAAACTCTCCCTGTTTTAATTAGGCTATATTGTACTTTTACTATACCAGCTTAATATGCAATACACATGAACACATCGGTTTCTTTATTCTTTAAACAATGCACTTCTCCTGTTTTTTAAACCCGTCCCTTTGCTTTCCTTCCCTCTTTAGGAGCGTTTAAAGGCAGAGGCACTCAACCAACACCTGCGCCGCCAGATGTCAGATTATCATGCTCCTCCTGATATCACCGAGTACATACATGTCAAGGACAGACACAAGAAGCTGCAGCAGAGCATTCACACTTGGGAGAGGAAGGTTGCGGTTGCTGAGGTAAACCATATTGTATTTCCTTCCCTTGAAAAACATTCAGCTCTCTCCTGAATTCACTCCAGGATTTTCCGTCACATATTTTATTGCTCCGCTTTTTAACACACCACACCAAGCCTCATTGCAGCTGCAGAGAGAGCAAAAAAAAAAAGAAAAACGACGTGTGATAGTATCCAAAACAATGGGCTCTCTCTGTGCTGTTTTCAGCAGATGGCCTTGAAGACCCACAGTAAAGCCATCAACACACAGAGAGCCACTCTTACTCCTGCAAACAGTGCTGACCCTGGAGCTGGACAACGCCCAATCCCAGTGAAGCTTCCATACATAGCCGACTAGCATGAGCACATAGATACGCACAATAATGCCTGGCAGAATGGATCATTGTTGGGAAATGCAGAGAGGACAAAAAGTACTGTTGCCTTTAATGTAATCATTCCTAATCCTTATCAAGTTTTTTCCCATTCTGAAGACTGTATAATTTATATCATGAAGAAAAATCTAATGTACAGATGTTCTGTAATTGTAAAACCACGCAGCATCAAGCCTTATTCCTGTTTATCTTCATGCAATCTTTGAATTAAATGGAATAATAAAATGAACTTGATTCCCCTGAAATCCTGAGCCTTTGTCCTCATTGCTTGGAACAAAGCTCCACTGTGTCTTCAGGAGGTCAACTGTGTCCAGATTATTAGATCCATCTTAAAACAATTCTCTTTTCTCTGGTCCCTCAGACAGTAGTTTTACTGACTGGGCAACACTCAAAGGTTTTATCTTAAAATGAGTAACGTCAGTTTGTCACTTCTTCATATACTTCTCGGGTGATGTCAAAGGTGGAACATGACTAAGTACATGTACTTCAGTAATTTACCTGTGTATAATTGTGAGGTACTATTCTATTCAAACAATAACATGGATTGTTGTAGATTATATATATATATATATATATATATATATAGATGAGGGCCAATTCTGCATGAGTACTTTTACCTTTGAAAATGTGCATACATTCTCTACTCTTGGACTTTAAAAAAAAAAAAAATACATTCCACTCATATAGCGCTTTTCAAAAACTCAGTCACTTCAACTTGTTATGTAGTTGTTATTCGTTGACAGTAGTATTTCTACATTGTTGTACAAGATAAATAAACAGAAAACATCTTCCACCGCAGGGTACAATTTAACCAAATCTAAAGTTACTCTTCAAAAACAAAAACAACACCTCAGACTCGACAAACTATTTCCTTTATTAGAAAGAAATCCTTGGAGGTATAAGCCCTCAAAGAACTCTAAACGTTATGATGTTACATGCCATATATACAGTTATATACATAAAAGTGCAATGTCACAATGAGCAAGCCGTTTATTTATTGTTATTTCTGTCATATAACTGTTTGGAAAGTGGCATCATTACTTATTTATGCATCTTCTTCCTGCGCCGCATTTTTTCAAAAACACAGCATCCGACATGAAAATGCAACAGTACAGGATGTCTGCAGTTCCTCTAAAACATTTCCAAAGGCACTTTCACGAGTACATACTACGGATGTATACAACACCACGGAGTAGCTTAAAGCCTACAGGCGGCATAACTGAGTCCTACTGTTGTTGATGATGATGCTAAACAGTAACAAATGCAAACTTTTTTTTTTTTCTGGCTTCATACTGTAGGTGGGACACCTGCATCTCTGGATCTTTATTCTACATCATTTGTTCTAAGTCACTTCTACCCAGAGACGCAACAAAAAAGAACAAAAAAGGTTACAAAACTAATGGAAGTTAGTAAGTCAATTCTTCTTTAGATTATTTATACACACAATATCTGTCAAGTCAAAGATAGTGTAAACCTGTTAGAGAGCATCGCTTATTCATTGCAAACCAAGTATTTTCTGTGTGTTATTATGCTAAACAAACATTCCCAGCACATGCACCCACTTCTGTTATTCCGACAGTACGGAGGTTATTTTGAAAACGACATACAGTACAGGGAATTGGGAGGGGCAGTCACATAGGTGGGGCTCATATTCAGGTTCATGGGGCTATTGCATTTGAAATTGACCTAGACACATATACGTATGACATGGGCTGATCATCTCCCATTGTGCAAGACTTTCTCCCGTTCTGCGTGTGCCACCCACTGCCTCACCTAGGGCATTTGGAGGTTGAATTGTCTGCTAAGGGAGAGAGCCTCAATGTCAGACACACAAAAGACTAAATTAGTATTATCACCTGAACTTAAAACAAACTAGAAGGACATGTAGCAAGCTGCTGTTTTCAGAGACCTTGTCATAGGGCAGCATAGGAAGCAGGGTGAAGATTAGGAGACTTTTACACTAACAGTCATAAGGTCCATGGCTACGGGCGGCACTCCCACAGGGCGCTGCCATTTGTCTATACACAATCAGTCAATATGAAGAATGCCTACATTAGTTATGGAGGGTCATTATTCATGCTTTAACCTGCACAGTCATGTCTTTGGGTAGATAAAGCCAAGCAAGGCATAAAAGAAGCATTGGTGTGTGTGTGTGTGTGTGTGTGTGTGTGTGTGTGTGTGTGTGTGTGTGTGTGTGTGTGTGTGTGTGTGTGTGTGTGTGTGTGTGTGTGTGTGTGTGTGTGTGTGTGTGTGTGTGTGTGTGTGTGTGTGTGTGTGTGTGTGTGTGTGTGTGTGAGTGTGTGTGTGTGTTCCACATCGTATAATCACATCTGTGTAGTGTATATACTGTTGGAAGGAGATGATTGATTTGTCAGTGGAATTTTTCACACTTGTTTCCCATAGGTTATACAGATGCAAATGCTTAAGTTATATAAGGCTTATGTTATTCCTGCATCACAAGTTATTGATAGCAGGAATTCAAAAATAATTGAAATGCCCAAACAAAGTTCACAATGAAGTAGTGGTTCTATCCAATAATCATATCTCATCCCAGGTAATACAGAAATTTGTTAAAATACATTTTGAGTGAATCCAGCACGGAGGTGATGTTTGTACATTTCGGAGCGACAAGACACAAGTCTACGTTGCGAAGACAACTTGCAGATTTTACACGCTAGAGGGAGAAAAAGAGCATACTGCTCTCAGCATCTATTAACAAAGTACCGTTAGTTGCTAAGGTTCTTTTCAGACCTGAAATCAGTCTAACCTTCAAACCATGTCTGCCTAGGTAGTCACAGCACCCTTTATATATAATATTCAACATATGTAATCAGTTACATATCAAAGTCAAAGAGGCCTTTGGGCCATTTCACAACACCTTCAGGGGCCCTCCTAGGTCAGAGCATTATCTAGTTTTGTGTGTGAGAATGCCACTATGGTCCCTACAGCTCTCATTGAGCTCTTTCTTCAGGTTCAGTGAACAGAGGAGCTACTGTTCTGTTCAGAGTTACATACTTCATGAATGTCTCTAAGCTAAAACCAACTACTGGATGTTATCTAAAACCTAGAAGGAAGCTTCTGTGATTTGTTGTTAAAATGTATTTTTAAGAAGACATCTGTTAGATAATATTAACCTAAGTATATTCACACACACAACTGTGCACATGGCATTGCCACCATTGTATCCCCTACATCAGTCTCTGAGATCCTGGCAGAGTCCTCTTTGTGATCTCATTTTTTGAGCTTCAAAACACCACACATCACTGGACACACCTTTTCCCTGTCCAGTTCCAATGTATTTTACACACTCTTAGATATTATATGTTGTACACGGTCACCTATACAAGTCCAGACACTGGTAGCAGTTTGCAGCCCCCTGTGGACGTTGATTGAGAGTTTCGCTTTTTTGTTTTTGTTTTACATCTCTGGCTCCTCCTGTCCAAGAGGTCACATAGTGCAGGACTTGTCCAGGGGGTCCTGAGGAGACGTGGGTGGAGGCTGTGAGGCCGGGCTGCTCTTGGGTAGGACCATGGGCTTGGGCCTCAACGCCGGGGGTTTGAGCTGCACCCCCATGCGTGGCGCTACCACAGGCTTGAAGGTGCTCATGGTGTCGCTAATGGAGCTGGTGCTGCGGCGGATGGGGGGCTCCGTGTTGGCCGTGGACCTCAGCGTCACGCCGTGGATGGGGCTGAGGGACTCACTGGAGCTGGCCGGTGTGGGGCCTCCCCCACTCTGCTGCCGCTGCTCCAAGGTGTCCAGCACCACGTCAGGGGCGTGCTTGGCCGAGCTCTGCCGCTCCAACTCGCGGAGCTCGTTCAGAGCAGTGTTCATAGTTTCCTCTATGTCCTGTAGGGGGACAGAGAGAGAGAGAGAGAGAGTGTTTTAGAGATAGGAGAGGGGGAATGGAGGGATTGTAATAAGTCTGTAGAGAGGGATGAGTGAGGGACAGGAAGGCTGGGTTTAAACATGAGAAAAGACTTAAAGAGAAGGTAGCAAGGAATGAGAGGAGAGACGGGAGAGAAGGTAGAGTATGTAGGAGATATAAAAGAGTGATGCGAACAGAGGACCACAATGACAGTTTTTCAAGAAAACACCAAGCATGCATTATACATGCAGAGAGTAAAGTATTTCTTTGCACCAGCACCTTCCCCCTTTGCAATGCTAATGACTTTGGATAGCGAAGTAGATGCAGACATGACAAGATATGTTCATGTGAGCATGCACCTGGTAGGCAGACAGACAGCCCAGCACAGTTAAAAGTGCTTATGACCTCTGCTTTCTAACTGAGGCCCTACACAAATGTTATTGATGGCTTAAGTAATCAGTCAAATTAGAGCCAAAACATGGATGTCTGCTTGAACACAAAATGTTTAATAGTTAAAATTTGGTATAAATATGTTTTTTTTTTTTTTTGGCTTTTCATTTAAAAAAAAATTGTTGTACGCTCACAATTGATTGAATCAAGACTACAGTAAATACTGTGAGGAGTCCTAATGTCCAGGCTACACTCCCTGCTGTCTGCCTGTGAAAGCTAGTCTTTTAGCGTGTATTTTAGCACACGGACACAGTTGCAGCCAGAGGAAGCAGAAGACAGGTGGGGGACTGACTATGTATTTTTACAGGGCGGGGCAGGGCTTTGATGGTTGAGGGAGCTGCGGTCGGGTCGCCGCTCTTCCCGCGCTGACCTGTGCGATGGTCTCCGGGTCCAGGGGCTTGCCTCCGTGGCTGTGGTGGTGGTGGTGGAGGTGGGGGTCAGTGAAGGCCGGGTACTGGCCCGAGGAGGTGGAGCGGCGGATGGGGGGGCTCTCCATCTTCTTCAGCGACTCGTGGCGGCTGATGTTGGTCAGGCTGCCGTGTCCGGTGCGGCGCCGGCGCTCGGGGCTGTCCATGGGCATGTGGTTGCGGCTGCGCAGCATGTCCCGTGGGCTGAAGTGGCCCAGGACTGGGGAGCCCATCTCCGGGGTTCCTCCGTGTCCTCCTCCGTGACCGTGCTGGGAGGGATGCACCATGCAGTGGACATCGTTGGGGCGGGCAGGGGGCCGCCGGGATGGTGGTTCCGATCGTTTCTTGTGCCTGCTTGGATAAACAAATAATTACCAATTTGCCACAAACACACGGACACAGTTGTTTGTGGCAAAAAAAAACATCCTTGTTAATGGGTTGATTTGGGTCTCACTCTGCAGACACAGCAATCCTTTAGTCATGAAAAACCTCAAAACAGGATGTCAGCGTTCTCCAGGAGAATTTTATTAAAACACAAGGATGTGTCGGGAGCCTATGGTGAAGACTCAAACATTTGCCAGTGTGGACACAATCAGCAATGTTAGAAGAGGAACTCTGTTGTAAGAGCCTAACAGTTCCGACAAGCTTCTTTGGAGTAGGTAGTGTGAACCTGGCTATCAGCCAGAGGAAGGAGGCCTGTGGTTCGTCAGAGCACTGAAACAAGCGGCACAGCTGGCCTCTACTTGAACCTGGTCCTGCACCATATATACCTAATGTGACACACTTTTGAAACATGGCTGAATGCATGGGTCTGATCAGAAACCTACTAATATTGCTCCATAAAAGGCAAAGAGAGCAGCTCATCCTAATGGCTTCAATAAGATTTGCGTATTTACGACTACAAACTCTTACAGTAGCTGCACACAGCCCAAGTCAAGAGCCGTAATGTTTAATCAAAGCGGCTACCATCGCTACCAGTCCAGCAGCTAGATGACTAGAAAAGATATACTGTATGAGCATGACGGTTGGCAACAAACAACTTCACCTTAGTAATCGTACCTGATATATATATTACATGACATCTCAGAAATGCACATTATATTTTTAAGGTAAAGAATAAAACAAAACTTTTTGAAGTTATTACAACATTTTCGAAATGGCGTTATTAAGTAAATAACATCTGTAAATTGGTAAATATTTTAATAAGTTGTCCGTATGCTTTATTTGTTCTTTGTTATGATGAAAAGCAGTGTATTACTCATACTTTTAATCGCTTCCCTACGCAAACTACTTAATTAGAGAGTTTATGTTTGCCTAATGAATGCTGTCACAGCCACTATCATTAAGACTTGCAGGCAGCTTCAGCATTGTGCTGCGAGAATTTAATTGTTCCCTCATTGCATAACAGAAAATCACTTTCTACATGAAGCATATAGTTATGAGACTCAGGTCAATCCAATGATTATTGTTTAGACACTGACAAATTAAGTCTCGTTTGAGGAGCGGTGCAGGCTCGTGTGTCTGGTGAGAGTAAAATATTTTTCTTATTTCCTTCTGACTGCATTTAGAAATCTGGACAAGTAAACAACTGCAGGGATCACTGACAACCTGCAGGGGGAGCAATCTGCTTTCATAACAGCAGTCGCTCCCTGGGACAGAGTGTACAACCACAGACACTGCAACTTACTCTGTCTGCAAGCTGTCACCACACTGACAGCTCACTCTTTGTTTACCGTGGGGCTTTGGCTAATAATAATGTAAATCACAAGATGTTCCTCTCACTCAAAACAGAAAACGGACCAACTGTAATACTTGCTTTTGATCCCATATACTCTATGTGCCTCCTCCTCTCTAACATAGTTGTTCACTGACGCTTGATATGATTGCAATGCCAAAATTGTCTTATGTCCTCCTGTCTGGTGAGTGCGTCGCTTATTGAGAACACTAAGAGAGGAACATCTCTAAATAAAGCCCGGGACATCAATGATTCAACACGAGGATTGTCTTGATGGGAGAGAGGCAGAGGGAGTGAGGTGGGGAGGAGACGGATGATGAACAGAGCAGGGGGGGGGTGAGGGGGGGGGGGGGGGCTGGTGACAGGTAGAGAGTGTTGTTTGGCTGGCTTTGGGAGTAACAGGGGCTTAATTAAAGCTGATGTGAAGAAAAAACAAGATGATTCATTCAGATGTATTCCCCCTTCTGCATACAAATACCTGCAGTGGTGTAAATATTGCTTCTAGTATGAATCATCAACATTTCAACAGCGGAGCAGAGGGAGTGAGAGCGTGGCTCTGAATAAAATAGCATTTATTCATCATGCGTTTGGCAAAGGCTTGTAACAGACGCTTCAAGGTCGCTTACTCCCATCAGGAGAAAAACAGCAATGAAGGCATCGTACTGGCAAAGCAACGGGCACATACTGCCAACAATCTCAGAGGTGTGATTGGATTTGTGTGAGTGCCATCCCTCCCTGTAAGTAGAGTATGTTCTGATCTGACCAGCTGATGACTAAGCACCACTGTGTTTAATACTCCTACTGTCTGGACACCGCGCGTCAAAGAGAGTTGGAGAAGTTTGGGAGAGGTGAGCTGAGGATACAGCAGGAAGCAGCAGAGGATTTGGGAGCAGGTCTTTACTGCTTCGTGCTCACTTAACAGGCAAATCAGAGTTGTGCTATTAAACCGCTGTCAAAGACATTTTGGCGAAGAAGTAAAAGCATGAAAACATTTGTACACTATTGCAACATTTAGTCGCCACAACTCGAAGGAAATCTGATCACTGTATAAATCATTTAAAATGTGTTTATTTCTCAAGTGTCTTGAGTTAAGGTGTGGGTGTGTGTGTGTATGTGTGTGTGTGTGTGTGTGTGTGTGTGTGTTGGCTTTCACACCTGAGGCTATCTAAGCTTCTTGGATGACGCAAAACTAAAGTTGTTGCAGACATGCTGCTAAAGTGTCAGTTGGTTTTGTTTTGGCGATGTCTCATTAGATAAAGTCAAAGTGAAGAGATGTGCTGCGGTCATAAATTGGTCACTGGCTTGTGAACTTTTGGTGAACTTCTCCCTAAATCTTTGCAATGTCTTGTACTGCGTTGTGACATCTATTCATTTGGACTTTTTAGCTCATCCAGTTTCCTGGTTGGGTCTATCACTTCTAATACTAATGTTCCCTTTCCAAAAAGACTACTGCTGCGTAACACAGAAAAAGGTGCAGTCAATGTGCAGTCAAGTAGTAGTGCAGCTTTACAGCAGTGTGAAAACCAACCTGCTAATATAGGCCTCAGAGATCCTGGTGTCAGTGGGCGAGCCGATGTCTTTTCCCGAGCATTTATCGTCTCCGGCGTGGCCGCTGCTGGCCTCGCTGTCAGCCTTCTGACTCAGAGTGTCTGAGAAGTTGTCATCTCTGGGGAGACATACACAGAGTGACAATGAGACATGGAAAAAGCAAGAGGAAGTGACAAAAAAAAAAAAAATCAGCAAATCGGTCGATCCTTCATATTTGCACCACTCTTCGATGACAGTTTTTTTTTTGTTAATATCAGTTTCCTGTGAGTCAGCATGTCTCCCTCTTTCCCCCAAGGTCCAGGGAGTCAGATGAGTCATATTCCTGGGCCTCTCAGTATTCTGGTGGGGACATGTGTACACACACACACACACTCTCAACCACATACACACAAGACAGCTGTGTGGGTTTCAGTGAGGTGTGTGACTGGATATTGGGTACAGTTGGTTCCTGTCAGGTGGCAGTAATCAGAGCTACTGAGCTGCACTGCTACCTCTGATGTGTATTAGCCGAAGAAAAGAAGACGTCCGTATCCACATGAATGCACGCAGACACAGACAGAGACAGAGCTAGGCTGAGTACGTATCCGTAGCAGAGGAGGCAGTAAACAACATTTACGGACAGACATAGGACGGTGGAGTGTTGAGAGAGACATCCTGTGCTGGACTGGTCTCTCAGACGTCTCTCTACATGTTTTATTCTGGGATCTTTTTATTGTACAAGCGGAGATCACAACCCTCTGTGCTCCTGCGCTCCTCAGCCTGCTCTGTTTAAGTAGAGAGAAATATGTTACGGCGATCAGGGACAACCCGTACAGCTGTAAATCCCCCTAGCTCTTTCATTAACTAAGGAGACACCCCATCAGCAGTGCCCCTCCTGGTGAATTATTGATAGAGGCACAGTGACGGGCCTGGCAACAAGGGGGAAAAGAGAGGAGGACAGAGGGGAAGGCATTTTAAATGGCCGGCTTGTCGGTCAGCTACTAAGTGATTGGAGTGATTCTGTTCCCGTCCTAATGAGACAGTGAATCCAGTCCATTAGGCATCAGCGGTCGCCATGGCAGAGAGTACGCTTGTTAGGGCTGAGAGTTGGAGACAGTGACAGAGAGGCTGCTGGAGGAGCCTGGAGATGGAGAGTGCTCCGCAGCTGAGTGGGGACAACACAGGCGTGCCAGACAAACTGGGCTGAAGGTCCTGTATGCACGACCCTACAGTCAAAAATAGACCGCCCACAGCCGCTTATAGGCTTTTACCAACCAAGATATCATAAGGGGATCGTGATCCCAACTCTTAGGTTGTAAGTGGAGCTGCACGTAGTTCAGGAGCAGAAAATATCATTTCCTCAGTGATACCTGTGTGTGTACATTTGTGACAACAAGGTTAAGAGTCTACCGCTATGCTAGCAGCTTGGTGTGGCTGAACTTAGACACAGCAGGGCTTTGAGCAAAATGCTAACATGCTCACAGTGTTTAGCAGGTAGAATGTTTACAAATGTCACATCTTAGTTAACAAGTTGGTAACATGTGCTAATTAGCACTAGACCAGGTGAGGCTTATGAGAATGTCATTATCATAAACCATTGTTTGGACTATTTTCAGTTTTGACTTGATATTGGTGCCAAATAAAACATTATTACAATTCATCATGTTTAGACCGCGAAGATGTGTACAACATTTCATGACAATCCATCCAATACTTGCCAAAACCTTTCACTCTGGATGAAAACTGTCAACCTTACTGGGGTTCTAGAGGCAGATTCTAAGCCAGATGCTTATTGGATAGATGCATGCATTACACAGTCATAAAAGTAGGCTCGATAGAAAAACACTCACATGTCTTGGACCACAATATACTGGTGTGGCACCAGGCCATCGATGCCGTTGTGCCGTCCCTCCCACCAGTCTTCTGACGCCCGCTGATACAGCAGCAGGGAGGCGCCTTTCTTGAAGGACAGCTCTCGGGACGAGCGCCCGACATAGTCAAACTTGGCAATGGCTTCAATGGGTTCGCCCTCTGTCAAGGGAGAGAGGATTACACAGGTCAGGTGTGTCAGACAGGGCAAAGACATCAAGTGCAGACGGCCAGTATCGCACGGGCAGACATTTTGAATGATTGATGCGTGCGGTGCAGGCTTATGAAATACAACTCTTCACCCTGATAGACGATACATTCACTTAGATACAATACGCCGGCGCGTCTAGCATCAGGTCTGATACTGGCATGTTTGTACACGTGGAGCTGGAGTGAGCAGAGCCAGTTGGTTATTTTAGTTTACGTCAATAGTAACCCGGCTCTGTCACGCCAGGCCCCGGAGCTTTAGCAGGATAATTATAGAAGCTGGTGATGGGAGATCTATATGACTCAGGGGCTTGTCAGTGACTGTATGGCTCATTAATCTGGGCTGATACCTACTCAATAACTGTACAAGCAGGGCCCTGGATCAGTGACGAGGGAAATTAAAATGGGAGAGACCTGAAAAAGTTAGAAGAGAGGATACCCTAAGCAGAGGTATATTGCGCAGTTATTTCTATTGATTTGTACTGATTGCCCTCTTCAAAGTCCGTTATTTTTCTAGTCATAAAAACTCTCGTCTTATATCGATGTCTATTCTGATGAAACACCTGCGATTTCAACAACGACCACATTCGATTCTCCTATTTGAAAAGGGTACACGCCTCCAAGTCAATAGGCAAGGCATGCACTACAGCAACACATGTCTAAAAATAGCTTCTTTATTCCTCCCTCACTCCTACCTCTGCCCCCCTCCCCTCTCACTTGAAGTCAGACAGGGGGTCCCTGAACAGACGTAGGCTCACCCTGCCACAGGCACTTTAGATACACCGGGAACAGAGTAAATGTCTGAAGCTTGTATCGGCTGTGAAAAGCCATCATGGCGTATCGTTCACAGGAGCTCCAAAGTAATTCTCAGTCGAGCCAGAGAGGCCACGTGAGCAGAGGGGAGGTTTACTTCAATTCTCTTAGTGCGTCCTATTCAACCTCGTGTACTTCTATTATATGTTATCCACTCTTTTGCCTTGCCACCTTCCTGTGCTTCCCTTGGTTGTCAGGATTGATGGGGTGGATGTGGCGTGGCGCCCGTGAAATGTGACAGGCAGGAATTTACCGTCTGGATTAATTGGTCTGCACTGCTGCTGGACGAGGCTGTTAATAAAGTTGACAGAGGCCTTATCGCTGCATGGGATTTTCTTCCCCTCCTCGTACTCCATTTTCTCCATCTCTTTCTCTCACTCCACCTATCCATCCATCAATCCATCCATCTGCAAATGTTTATCCAGGGCATATACACACACACACACACACACACACACACACACACACACACACACACACACACACACACACACACACACACACACACACACACACACACACACACACACACACACACACACACACACACACACACACACACACACACACACACACACACACACACACACACACACACACACACACACACAACCCCCAACACTGCAGTGTTGCATGTAGCTACGACTAAAAGCATTAGGCTATAAACTCCAATCTCAGTGCGGCAAAGGATCTTCTCTGTCATGTTGTGCAATTATAACCGAGAATCGCTTCAGATACAACCACCCGAGGCTACACACACACACACACACTAACACTGCGACTAAAGTTAAGGGAACGTTGAACCGTGAGAGCTGGAGGCCTGTGGTGTAAGATATACGAACTGTCAAGACATCTTACACAAGCCAGTGGAGCAGAGTTGGGGCGGGTGTTGCTCTACACATCCAAGTTCATACAAAGAAATAGGGGAGCAGAAGCCTGGTGTGATATGGTTAGGATTTACTACAAGCAGAGAGGGTATAAAACACTTTTTCTCCCTCTTTGACGTCTATCCACCCTTTCCTCTGGAGACAAATATTAAAGTTGGGTGCTTGCTGCTCCACACACACAGTGCAGGTGACTTCATACTAAACATGACAAGATGAAAGTGGGATTGAATAAAAAGGATGACCTTTCTTGTACAGTAAAGTACTCATTTAACATGTGCAATTCAATACACAGTATATACAACATACTACAAGGGCATCCTGCCATAGTCCTGCAAAGTCATATATAATCAATGTGCAAGCTAGTTCCCCTTTGACCTTGTAGTGAATTCACCAGCAGATCGCATCGATGTATTGATGGTGTGCGAGAAGTGCCACTCTAATAACAGGCAGTTAATCTCCAGGCGTGACAGTCATGTTAGTCAGCCCTTTAGCAGAAATATGCTGGTGGACACAGTGACTTTATATGGCCTGAGTTTATGCATCTCATGGATTGTGTGGATCATGACATGTGATTTTCAAACTGGCATTAAAGCCTAGTGTCAATGTGTGCCTCTTGCACATTATCGTCACATTCAGGTCAGAGTGCTAAGCATTCAATGTACTAAAACATATAAACCTGGTTATCTATGAACAGGACTGTAAAGCCCACTGAGACTGAAAGTCTACGGGCATGCAGGCTTCTATGTGAGGCTGTGCTAAATGCGTCGGCATGCTGGAGTTAATCAAGTATAATGTTTGTTTACCAAGTTGGCAAGTTTACCATCTAAGTTTGGTTTGGTATCATGCTTACATTTGCTTGTTAGTACAACACACCACTCATGTGCATGAGATTCTCAATTTTCTTTTGGAAAGTTGCAAAAATGCTCCCGGCAACCATTTTTCTTGAGGAGAACAAGGCTATATCTACTGTGTCGTGGATAGAATATTTTTCTCATCTATATGGTTGGGTAAGTCTGACAATTCTGAAAAGAACTTAAAAAAAAGAGCTTAAGAACTGTGTAGGTAAATTACTTCACACCTTGTTTTATAAAGCACCTTAAAAGTTAAACAGTCATTCAATAGTACTCCACCTCTTTTTTTGCGCCAAAAGCTGATGAAAGCAACAATCACATGGCTTTAGTTTGTGTGTGTGGCTAACACACTCCAGGGTGGCTGAGCCGACCAGACAAGAACATTTCCGGACAGCTACTTAGACCAACATGCGGAATGACTTTCTACTCATCCCTCTCTCTCTCTCTCTATTTCTCTCTCTGTCTCTCTCTCTTGTTTCCCTTACTTTGAAGGAAAAGAGGGCAAACACATTTGAGTCTTGAGAAGAGAATAATAAACTATTTCAGTAAGTGCGGGTAACCAAACAGGAAGAGAGATTTTCTTTTGTATCTCAAATCCAAATGAGGTCATGGGGATTTAAAAATAACCGTTGACAATAACTTGACCACAGCTCAAGACTCCAAAGGGAGGGACTCCAGTCAGTGAGGACATCCTCCCCGTCTGCTTGGAGAGGGATTTTGGAACAAAAACCCTTGGCAGCTAGGGATTTCTGGAAAAACATAATCTTCCATTAATTACTCAAAGGGGCTGATAGCTGCCAGCTGTGTTTTACAGTGGGAATCCTCTCTTACGGAAGTTTCCCTGTCTAATAACATGTTCTTTTTTAGTTATAGAGGACATCCAGATGATGCCTTTCATTTGAAAGCAGGCTGATTAACAACTGATGTAATGTAAAGAGATGATCCATATTTCCAAACTCTGCCTACAGAGACTGATGATGAATGGTGACAAGGCGCCCCGAAAAGTCCTGCTGTGTAATAGAGGAGACTGGATTGGGGCTGTTGTTGTCACCATGGAAACTGGT